>NC_057734.1:22923900-22962289 GCF_004010195.1 Chiloscyllium plagiosum | reverse complement strand
TGTGGACTTGTTGGGCCGAAGGGCCTGTTTCCACACTGTAAGTAATCTAATTAATCTAATCTAAGATGTTCAGCAGGGATATCATTGAGATTGGCTGTATTATGTTTAACAATGTAGATTTTGCTGTCTCATGTGGGGTAGAGACAGTTTATATTTAATTTATACAGCCAAAAAAAGACCAAAGATATCATCTAAGATGCTTGATTAGTCAGCTTCTTTCCAATGGTAGAGAACCCCAGATTTTAACATAGTTTCCTCTTTTAGTTTTATATGGAATTTACAGCACAGAAACTGTCCATTCCGATCGATTGGTTTGTATTGAGGTTTATGCTGTACAAGAGCCTCTTCCCACACTCCTTCATCTAACTGTATTCACATATCCTTCCCTTGCTTTCTCTCTCATTCTAACCACTAGCTGACAGAAGCTTCATTTAAGATTGTTATTGTTTTTATGGTATTGCAGTAAGATGCACGTGCCAGGACATTTGGAATAGTTCTGTTCCTCCTTTTTTTCTTTGAAGGTAGTTTTAAAACCACCTGGAGAAATGGAGCAGGGCACTCACGATAATGTTACGTTTGTAAGGTGGATTAAGAAGGCATAGATTGAAAAGCAACGCTACAACAATTTCAACCTGCCATCCTTAAGGCTTCCCGACTACACTTTTCAGTGGTGGTGAACCCTATGCTTTTAACGCTGCCTGCTGTACAATACCCTTGTGGGTGAACTGATTTTTGTTTTAAACAGCATTTCAATATGTTCTCTACCCAAAGGCAAGTCTGACCCACTGTGTAATGATCTCCATCAAGGATGGTGGGGTGGCACGATGGCTCAGTGGTTAGCACTGATGCCTCACAGTACCAGGGACCTGGGTTTGATTCCTGTCTGTGTGGAGCTTGCACATTCTCTCCGTGTGTGTGGGGGTTTGCTCCGGTCTCCTCCCACAATCCAAAAATGTGCAGGTCAGATGAATTAGCTGTGCTAAATTGCCCACAGTCATTGGTCAGGGGTAAACATAGGGTAGGGTAGTAGGTGGGGGGGGGGGGTATTCTTCAGAGGGTCAATGTGGACTTGTTGGGCCAAATGGCCTGTTTCCATATGTAGGGAATCGAATCGAATCTTGTGGTGTAAAATTCCAAGCAGTGGAATGTGGTGAAACGGTTAAAAATTATGTCCCAATACATGTGTGAATCTAACCGGAATGGAGGTGTTGCTTAGTCCCGTGTGAATCTTATTACACACCTCCCCGTGTGAATCTTCTTATCTGTATGTAACCAGAATGGAATGTGTTTTTTAGCCTTGCTCTGCTGTTCACATGAATGTTTATATCTGGAAAAGAGTATATCAGCTGGAAAAGTCTCCAGTTCGGTGAGTCTGCTCCGGGGTTACGTTTAACCGCCGAGCGTGGGTTGTTGGCAACCGCTCTACGAGAACTGACGGCTCCCAGTTCCGGTAACATGTAGAGTGAGTATAAGCCAGACCCGTTGGTTGTGGCGACGCTGCGGGGAATAAAATGCCCATATTCTAGCAGACTCGCCTCTTGGTCGTTTGTTCTGTGTCAGACTACTCTCCTACGAACCTGACCTTGAGAATTTTTTAAAACAAATCTAATCTAATCTAATCTAATCCTAAGGATAGGGAAAGGAGGCAGATCCCAAATCCACGTCCAGGATAGGGAAAGGAGGCAGATCCCAAATCCACGTCCACCGTTACAGTATTGGAGTTTCATGCTGTTGTCACCAATCAGGTCAATGCCAGCTGTCCACACAACAAGCCCTCCAGGAGTATAGATGGCTGCAACTTCATGTGTAAACATGTTGTGGCCTTTTCCTGTGTAGCCAGAGCACAGAAAAAGTCCATTTTGGCCTATCCAGTCTGCACCATCCAGATGCAGACACCTAACCATTCTAACCCCATTTTCCAGCACTTGGGCTGTAGCTTTGTGTGCCATGGGATTGCAAGTGCACGTCTAAATACTACTAAAATGTTATGAGAGTTTCTGCATCTCTGATTCTTGCAGGCAGTGAGTTACAGATTCTCACTACCTCAGTCTGTCTAATCTCTATTCTTAATTGAACATCTCTAGCCCAGGCAGCATCCTGGTAAATCTCCTCTGCACCCTCTCCAGTATAAACACATTTGTCCAATAATGTGGATTCCAGAACTGCGCACAATACTCTAGCTGTGGTCGAAGCAACATTTTTATATGGTTCCAGCATAATCTCACTGTTCTTAAACTTGATGCTTTTCCATCTGTCCTGAAAACCTCATGGACTGGTGTACATGCAGGGTCCCTCTGCTCATCTGTGGGAGCCAGGGTTGTCATGTTTTCCCTGATCTTGTCAATAATTGCTCCACACTCACAACCTGTCCTTGGGTGATGATAAACCCTGAACTACTTGTGCTGAACTATGGCAGCACCTTTCTTAGCCAATACATCTGGAATTGGGAATGAAGCCAGAGCTTGTGTTTCAGCAGCAGAATTGCCACCCACTGCTCACAAGACTTCGCCTTCAGTAAACTAGAGAAGATCAAACGATTTTTACTAATTCTACCTAGTGAGACCTCTTTGCTAATTCTATAATTCTTCTCTCTTCCTTTTAACAGTAGGACCATCTGCTCGATCTGTTTTGTCCCACCCATACCTCAATCAGGCAGGAACGAGGGACATGCAAGACTTTCACTGTTTCATTGGCTATGGTGGGAAATAGATTTAAATTATGCTAAGTGAGCCCACCATCTTGGAGGAATACTTACAGTGTGAATTGTGCCATCGTGATGCTCCTATGTGATAATTGAACTACACATTTTTCTGCCAGCAGTGCTGGAAACTTGATGCATTGTACCTTTAATTGGAAGGGAGCCATTCTGTTGATTTAATAGTTGACTTGTGAGCAAGTTGACTGTGTTTGTGGAATTGGATCAATATTTCTTCTGTTCCTAGACACCTGTTTGAAAGCTCCTAAACAAGACTGGCTAGTATTGAAATTTGATCTCTTAGAATTGACTCTGGGATTGAAGGTTCCAACAGGTTGCTGAAGCAGCAGGAAAGTAAAATAATTGTTGCATGTAATGAGCTTTATAATGTAAATTTTGAAATTCAATCATTATAAAGAGAAATAATAAACAGTATGCAGAGTTTTCTAGACTAAGTGCTAAGTATGCTTTTTTTCCCCATTTCTGGCTGTTCCCCAAAAGACTGGAGCAAAATGATGTTACCTAACAATAATACTGCCAAGCATTTCTGTGCAGATGTTGTTTGTTTTTGAGAGACTTTGAGTCTGTGTAATCCTTCTCTGGAGGAACAATACAGTTAAACAAATTATTATGAAATGTTTAATTTTAACATTTTACTGAATGGAGTCTTCTGATATATGCTGATCTTGAGTATGTACTTTTGTTTTTGAAAATTCTGTATTGAATTTAATTAATTTATTCATACACTCTCAATTTGTTACTCTTGACTCCATTATAATTGGCAAGAGTAATGAATAACACAAGTTTTTGTCAAGAACTTGTACATTAAATCAGGCAATTGTACTCAAATTTTAGTGCAGGTTTCAAGGTTTACATGAGTGCAATTAAATATGCCATGAAAGGGAAATTTGCAAATTTCATATTTCTAATGCCATACTGTACAATCAAAGTTGCCATCTTTTGGATATGTATGTTAAATTGAAAGGCCCATTTGTCCTTTCTTAAACCTGTAATTGATTCCATCACTCGATCATCCATCTGGTTGCTGTTTGTGTAGCCTTGCTGTGTGCAAATTGACTTGTTTATCCTCAATAGTACTTACAATTCCAAAACGTAATTTACTGTCTGTATGTCACTGTGAAATATTTTCTAATCAACCTGTCCAGAGAAGTTGTTATACAAAAGGTGGACTTGAACCTAGGCCTCATGAAATGTCCTACATAAATTAAAGTTTGTTTTTCCAGAGTCCTTTCTCTTTTAGTGTCTCTCTTAAATTCTGCAATCTATAATCCTAAAAAGTAGAAATGTTGCCTTCCAGATAAAGTTAACATAACTTATGGAAATAAATCGTCATTCACTGTTCTATTCAAAACCTTCATTTTCTGAGAGGCATTCAGTGTGAATTCGGGGATATTTAGCATGGAGGATATCTGCAGACTCTAAAATGCATGCAACTGCTTTTGCTAAATGTTTTATTTGACCCATGGTATTTAATAGTCAACTTAAGCTTGGCGATATTAAATAGTAAATGATGCCATATAATACATTATTTGCATTGTAGCTCCTGTGAGATTTGAGGCAGTTGAACATATTTTGTTCCTAAGAATGCACAATGTAGATCAATAGGGAAAGAGTTAAGAGAACGCTTGGAGGTGCTGTATCATTTGAATAGGGAGGGAACTTTAATATTTAAAGTCCTTTTAAATTAGGAATGACACATAAACAGGAAATCTTCAGTGACATAGGAACCTAGGATTTTGTAGTGGGAGTAGGCAATTCATCTGTTTTGAGCTTGCTCAGCCAATTAACATGATCATGGCTGCCATCCTGGGCTCAACTCCACTTTCCTGTCTTCTCCCCAAACCCTTTTTCCTGCTCTTCATCAGAAAAATATCTATTTCTTTCTTTTTAAGTTGTTAATTTGAGTCTGCCTCCACTGCACTCTGGGGCAGTGAATTCCACAGATTCAGTAAGAACTATTACATAACTATTTGATAAAGTCCAGTTTTTGTTTTGATTCCAGCTGTTAAAGTTTTTAGTCACTAGTCTACTGGAACAAAAAAAAATTGTTGGAAATGCTCTGCAGCTCTTGCAATATCTATCTGGGGAGAGAACTAATGTGCATGTTTGAGAGCTGTGACCTTTTCACCAGAACTCAGGCCTTAGACTTTTCCTCCCTCTCCATAGCTCCTGCCACATATGCTAAGTGTTTCCAGCATTTCCTGTTTTTATAGTACATTCAGTGGTATTTTAGTTTTGCAACAGGCCAGTTAGGACAGTTTGATGGTAGTTCTAGGTATTATGTCTTGCTTATTAGCAATTAAGGTGTTGTTTATTTAAAATAATCTTGTTCTGGTCATTATATTTTGTAGGTCTGATCACCCAAGAACAGTGTAGGGAATGGTACGGCAGATTATTGATTGTGCGTCAGTTTACGTGGTAATCATAGAAGCGTTTAATGATTTCAGCCGTACCCATTTTGTCCAAATGCATCTATTAGAAACTTTGCCAAATTCTTCTAATACCATTTTAAAGCTGTGATGAAGGTACTTTGTGTAAGTGATTCACAAGTATGTGTTACCTGCTACTTCCTTGGTCTGTACTGGAACATGCTTACTTCAATGTTCACCTAATCGTGGAGAGAAATGTGAAGGGTGATTGTGGTCAGTTTATTACCATTTCCAATATTTAATTCATTTCATGTTTTATGTTTCTTTTGAAGCACTTTGGAACATTTTATTATGTTAAAGCTTTTATTTATAATATGCCTATTTTTGAGGCAAATATGCTTACATTAGTGCCATAGCTTGGGTATCTACATGACCTAACTCCATAATTCTCCTCCCTTTAACTAGCTTCTTGTGTAATTTGAAGAAATGGATGTGACAGGCTAAGTATTACATCAGCATGGCACCCAGTACCTTGGGTAAAAACAATGACTGCCGATGCTGGAAACCAGATTCTGGATTAGTGGTGCTGGAAGAACACAGTAGTTCAGGCAGCATCCAAGGAGCTTCAAAATCGACGTTTCGGGCAAAAGCCCTTCATCAGGAAACAATCGTTATCATGAAAGAGGTAGTGTTGGGCAAGCAAATGGAGCTAAGGGTAGACAAGTCTCTTGACCATAATGGAATGCATCTGAGTGCTGAAAGAGTTAGCGGGAGAAATAGCAAATGTGTTTATGGTAATTTTCCAAAATTCACTGTACTCTGGGACAGTTCTAGCAGACTGGAAAGTAGCAAATGTGATGCCACTGTTTGAAAAGTGAGGGAGACAAAAGATGGGGAATTATAGACCAGGTAGCTTAATTTCTATAGTGGGGAAAATGCTTGGAGTCTAATTTCAAAGAAGAAATAGCAATGCATCTAGGTAGAAATTGTCCCTGTTGGGGGGAGACAGCATGGGTTCGTGAAGGGCAGGTCATGTTTAACTAATTTTTTTGGAATTCTGTGAAGACATTATGAACACTGGACAATGAGAGCCCAGTAAATGTGGGGTATCTAGATTTCCAAAAAGCATTTGACAAGGTGTGGTACAAAAGGCTGCTGCATAAGATAGAGGTGTAAGGTGTTACGGGCAATGTATTGGCATGGATAGAGGATTGGTTCACCAACAGGAAGCAGACAGTGAGAATAAATTAGCTAGTCTGGTTGGCAATCAGTGACTACTGATGTGTCTCAGGGATCAGTGTTGGGATCGTAGTTATTCACAATCTACATAGATGATTTGGAGTTGGGGAACCACATAGTGTGTCAAAGTTTGCAGATGACACTAAGATGAGTGGTAGAGCAAAGTGTGCAGGGGACTGTGAAACTTTGCAAAGGGACATAGTTTAAGTGAGTGGGCAAAGGTCTGGCAGATGGAATACAACGTTAATAAATATGAAGTCATCCATTTTGGTAGGAATAATAGTAAAAAGGACTATGACTTGAATGGTAAGAAATTGAAGCATACTGTTGTGCAGAGGGACCTGAGTGTCCTTGTGCATGAATCACAGAAGGTTGTTCTGCAGGTGCAACATTTAATTAAGAAGGCTGATGGAATCTTGTCCTTCATTGCTAAAGGGATTGAGTTTAAAAGCAAGGAGGTTATGTTGTAGCTGTATAGGGTGCTGGTGAGGCCACACCTGAGTACTGTGTGCAGTTTTGGTCTCTTTACTTGAGAAAGGATGTACTGGTGGTAGAAGTGGTGCAGAGGAGGTTCACTAGATTGATTCTGGAGTTGAGGGGGTTGGTTTATGAGGAGAGATTGAGTAGACTGGGATGATATTCAATGGAATTTAGAATGAGGGGGAATCTTATAGAAACATTATAAAAATTATGAAGGCACTGGATAAGTGAGGATGTTTTCATTGGCGGGTGAAACTAGACAGGAGGACATGGCCTCAAAATTAGAGGGAGCAGATTTAAGACTGAATTAAGAAGGAACTTCTTCATCCAGAGAGTTGTGAATCTATGGAATTTCCTGCCCAGCGAAATGGTTGAAGCTTCCACAGTACATCTTTTTAAAGCTAAGATAATGCTTTGAACAGTAAAGAAATTAAGGGTTATAGTGAGTGGGTGGGTAAGTGGAGCAGAAATCACTAAAAGATCAGTCATGATCTTATTGGATGGCGGAGTGGGCTTAAAGGGCCAGATGGCCTACTCTACCTAGTTCTAATATCAATTATTCAAATTTATATAGCACCTTTTAAACTCCCAAACCACTTAAGAGTCTAATCAGGAACTTATCATCACCATTCCTAATGTCGTCTCCTTTTACTTTTAACGTCAAAAAATCTGGGCAAGAAGATGCATTTTCATGGGGAGTGAATTGGAATGTTTTGAGGAGGGTATACTGGAGCCTACAGCCTCTGCAGTTGATGAGGCAAAAGAAGTGAAGCTTGCATAAGAAGCTGGAATTGGAAGAATGCGATAATCTTGGAAAGTTGGAAGTGGCTGCATAAGTATCTGAGAAACCTGGCATAGTTAAGGGAGGTGCAACACCATGGAGGAATTTGAACGAGAGGGTGTAAAATCACAATGTTAGTATTTGGGAGTCGTAGAGACATACAGTATGGAAACAGACCCTTCGGTCCAACTCGTCCATTCTGACCAGATATCCTAAACTAATCTAGTCCCATTGCCAGCACTTGGCCCGTATCCCTCTAAACCCTTCCTATTCACATACCAATCCAAATGCTTTTTAAATGTTGTGATTGTACCAGACTCCGCCTCTTGCAGCTCATTCTGTACACTCACCACCCTCTGCATGAAAACGCTGCGCCTTAGGTCTCCTTTATAGCTTTCCCCTCTCTTCCTGAACCTGTGCCCTTGAGTTCTGGACACCCCCACCCCAGGGAAAAGGCCTTGCCTATTTATCCTATCCATGCCTCTTATGATTTTATAAAGTCTATAAAGTCATTCCTCAGCCTCCAATGCTCCAGGGAAAACAGCCCCAGCCTATTCAGCCTTCCCTGTAGCTCAAATCCTCCAACTCTGGCAACATCTTGTAGATTTTTTTGTGAACTCTTTCAAGTTTCACAACATTATTCTGATAGGAGGGAGACCAGAATTGCACACACTATTCCAAAAGTGTCCTAAGCAAAGTCCTGTACAGCTGCAACATGACCTCCTGACTCCTATATTCAGTGCTCTGTCCAATAAAGGCAAGCATACCAAACACCACCTTCACTATCCTATTTACCTATGACTCCACTTTGAAGGAGCTATGAACCTGCACTCGAAGGTCTCTTTGTTCAGCAACACTCCCTAGGACTTTACCATTAAGAGTGAGTCCTGCTAAGATTTGCCTTTCCAAGATGCAGCACCTCACGTTTTATCTAAATTAAACTCCATCTGCCACTCAGCCCATTGGCCCATCAGATCAAGATCCTGTTCTACTTGCAGGAAACCTCCTTTCGTCCTCATCAATCCTCTTTGTTACTTCAAAAAACTCAATCAAGTTCGTGAGACATGATTTCCTATGCACAAAGCCATGCTGACTAACTCTAATCAGTCCTTGCCTTACCAAATGCAAGTAAATCCTGTCCCTCAGCATTCCCTCCAACAACTGGCCCACCACCGATGTCCGGCTCACTGGTCTGTTGTTTCCTGGCTTGTCCTTACCACCTTTCTTTAAATAATAGCACCACATTAGCCAACCTCCAGTCTTCTGGCACCTCACCTGTGACTATCGATGATACAAATATCTCAGTAAGGGGCCCAGCAATCGCTTCCCACAGAGTAGTAGGGTAGACCTGATGAGGATTTATCGACTTTTGTGTTTTAAGACATCCAGCACCACCTCTGCAATATTTTCCAAGATGTCACCATCCCATTTCCCTACATTCTATATCTTCCATGTCCTCCTCAGTAAACGCTGACGCAAGATACTCATTTATAATCTCCCCCAACTTCTGCGGTTCCACATATAGGCTGTCTTGCTGATATTTGAGGGGCCCTATTTTCTCCCTAGTTACCTTTTTGTCCTTTAATATATTTATAAAATCCCTTTTGAATTCTCCTTAAGCTCTATTTGCCAAAGGTATCTCATGTCCCCTTTTTGCCCTCCTGATTTCCCTCTTAGGTATACTCCTACTGCCTTTTATACTCTTCTAAGGATTCACACTATCTCTCCTGTCAGTACCTGACATAACCTTTCTTCTGTTTCTTAACCAACCCCTCAATTTCTCTAGTCATCTCCAGCATTCCTTACATCTACCAGCCTTGCCTTTCAATGGACACTCATTGTAAGTTAGTGAGAACAGGAAAAATGACTGACTGGTTCATCACAAGTTTGATATGTGCAGAAGAGTTTGGATGTGCTCAAACCTTTAAAGGGTGGAGGTTGGTTCAGTGGCCAGCAGAGCTTAGAATACTGCATCTGAATTTTACAAAAGCATGCATGAAAGTTTTAGCAGATGGGTTGAGGATTGTGTTGCAGAGATTGAATGTTAGATTTGTCACTTTTATAAAGGATAATATTACCTATTTAAACCAAAAGTGTTTTTATGCAAGTACCTTGATAGTAGAATTAATAAAAACATTCACTGTAGTGAATCTTATGTCTGATCTCTTACATCAGTTTACAGTTTTTAGTTTATAAGGCTACAGTCAAAGGTGACTTTTTTGCAGGTAGCTTAAGAAATGTTGTGATAGGTTCTAAACTGGGGTAATTTCACATAGAAACAAACATTTGGCAAGAATAGTATAAATTTGTGCTGCACCAATCTTAAGAATTTCTTTAAGTTCAATTTTGTGTTCATAGTTTTGTTAGTGACATGTACCTGCTACATTTTCATTGGTCTTTTTGTGCAGGCTTCAGAATTATTGCCCATTTGAGGGGTGAGAGCAAGTGTTTTTTAATGTGGTTTCTTGTTAAACTCTCTTCTAAGAATATTATGACAATATTGTGATTGGTTAATGAGGATGGGGATTATTATACACATGAGCTCACATTAGAACTTTGATTTAGATTAGATTACTTAGTCTGGAAACAGGCCCTTCGGCCCAACAAGTCCATACTGACCCGCCGAAGCGCAACCCACACAGACCCATTCCCCTACATTTACCCCTTCACCTAACACAAGGGGCAATTTAGTATAGCCAATTCACCTAACCTGCACATTTTTGGACTGTGGGAGGAAACCAGAGCAAACCCAGGGAGGAAACCAGAGCAAACCCAGGGAGACACTGGGAGAATTGAACCCGGGTCTCTGGCACTGTGAGGCAGCAGTGCTAACCACTGTGCAACCCTGCTGGTGTATTTTACAGAATGGTAATGTTTCTGTATGAGAGAGACAAACTCATTAAAATAAAACAGACTGAAATGGTTTCCTACTGTCTAAGCATTCTTGGTGCTGATTGAATTGAAAATTGAAATGAACATGCTTTTTTTTCCCTCTTCATTTCAGCTGGGATGTATCCTGAACTGTGTTGCTTACATTGCATTGTACTAATGTTCCTATCTTTTGCTTCAACAGGTGTAAGTTTTTCAGCCTGACCGAAATGCCCGATGACTACACGTTAGTGTTAGATGAGGAGGGATTTAAAGGTACCTTAACCTCAAAAATATGCACCTCTTTCTGAAATGTTTATCTTCAGTTCACTACCTCAATTGAAATGCTATACATTCCTGTAGTAGAGTTCCCTCTGATGGTATAACAGTTTAAATACTAAATAATGGTGAATTTCATTTTTTTTTGAGCAATGTTTATAAGTTTAGTTCTTCGGCATGACCTTAATAAGCTTATTATCCTAAATACCTGTTTAATTTTCCCATGGTGGACATTATGTGCTGTCCTATGTCCTGTTTAACTCATTTGTGAACATATTTTAAATAGGTAGCCAAATGTTTCCATGGTAGTCAGTGTCTGAATGAAACAAATTTTAAATCGTCATATCTCCTTAGTACAGTGCCAAGGATTCTTTTAATGCTTGTTTTGAAATGTATTGACTGTTCTTTGTGGTGTCCAATATGATTGCTAATTTCAAAGGCCCCTGTTGGCATTGAAATGAATGATCAATGAAACTACGTTTTGATGTTGGTTAAGGACCATTCAAGTATAACCCACTCCCACTTCAGAGTGCTGTGGGATCTTCATGTTTCTAGAATGATCAGAAGAGGTTTCTGTGCCATCTTGTAAGAAAGTTGGCACTCAAACAATGAAGCAGTCTGCAGTAATGTACTGAATTGTTCACTGGTTGATGTACTTGAGTCCTAAAATTAGACGTAAACCTATATACTTTCTACTGAGGTGTGGTTGATGCCACTGAACTAAACCGATACTGTGTATAAAGTAGATTTCTACAACATACTGCTTGTACTTAGGTCTCTGAAACATCATTTTGTTCAAGTATTTAACATACTGATGGGTTTCTAAGGGAATTCCCTGTCAGAGATCCAACTTGAGCTTGATGGTTTAAATGTCTTTGATTATATGCCCTGATGATTCTGAGAGTCTGACGCGTTAATTGTTAGAGATTGAAGTTTAAAAATAGAGAGCAGGGTATTGGTGAGGCAGTATCTGGCGAATTGTGTATAGTTTTGGTTCTTTGTATTTATGAAATGGTATGCTCCAATACCAATATATCCTAAGACACTTACTAGGTTAATTACTAGAATAAAAAGGTTAACTTATCAAGAATGGTTATGGCAGGTTAGTTTTTTAATTGCTTAGAGTCTCGAAGAATAAGGATTCTGTGTGGGCTTGAGAGTAAATGTTGAGAAGATGCTTCCACTAGTGGGGGAGTTTTGAACTGGGGACATAGTAACAGTAACAGAATATGATGACATTTGTTTAAAGCTGATTCATGAAAGAATTTCATCTCTGCGGATAGTGAGTGTCTAGAATTCTCTATTCTATAGAGTTGTGGAGATAGGTAACCAAATTAAAGAGAAAATCAATTTTAAAGAGAAAATTTTGGAGAATGGAGGAGTTGAGGATCAGCCATGACTTTTCAGGATTGCAGGGCAGACTTTAGGAGCTGAATGTCCTACTCTTTCTATTTCTTATGTTCCTATTCCAGCAGATTTGCAATGTCAGAATGGTAGTCTCCTGGGAATTGATTGTGACTTCAAGTCTCCTTTTGATTTTAGACTAACTTGATAAAGCAAATGGCAACTCAACTGAAGAAAAATGTTAAACCTGATGAAATACTGCCAGCAATCCCTGAAGTCATCTTGTTTAATTGCTCATAGTGCCATCAATACTGGTGACTTGAACTTACCACTCCTGACTTTAATGAAAATTTGTGACAAGTTGTTGCAGAATGGGAACATGTTGGGGAGAGTGCAATCTGAGAGGCATGTGAGCATATCCACATTTAGAAAATGTGTCCTGCATACTCCCTTTTCTCCCATACCTGAACAGATGTCTTGTGCTGCAATTTGGGAAATTCTGCACTAGCTGTTGCTGTGATTAATTTTAAAAATCCTGAAGTCTGCAGCACTCTGTCAGAGAGGTCTGGACAAGAAGTCTGAAGATGTTATTTTCGTCATTTGGGTTGAAAAATCACTGAGCAGTGTAAAGACTGAACCAGGAAGTATTAGTGACAGTGTCGAGCACAAAATGTAAATTCAAGGTGGAATTCAATTAAGAGATTGTTTTTTTTTAACAAAAATGTAATCTCAAACTATAATTTAATTTCTGAAAGAGAACTGTACTTGTAAAAGTTGTTTTTTTTGGTGCTGGAAAGGTTTTAATAATTAAGATTTCAAAATTTGAGCTTAAAGAAAAATAATTGTAAATTTGAAAGAGAGTCTTTAACTATTCTTGTCAAGAGTGGGGAGTATCCATTACTTAATGATCCTGACTTCTGTTGCATTGCATGCATTTGAATCCAGATGCTCGGCAAGACACCAGTATAGTGAAGCTTGTGAGTGTGCTAGGCAACTCACAAAGTGCCTTTCTGATTTGTGTTGCCAGAAGTTAGCTTAATTCTCAATAATAGTGAGTACTAGGGCCTTGCCATTAATTTTACCACACAATTCAGGCTCACGTCATTCTGTTGCATGCAATTACTTTTTTGTCGGTCCATGTGAACTATTTTCATTCTGTTCATAATGTAGGGAGATTTGAAAGTTGACTGTAGCATTGATCCTTCTTAAAAATACAATGCACTGTGTGAATGATTCCAGATCAAGTACAATAACTGGTAAAGAACCCTCTTGTTGAATGATTCATCAGGAAAATTTGAGTAGAGATTTGTTGCCAGGTGGCTGAGACTCTGATCTCTTAAACTGTCAGTTAGGATAGTGCAAGTGTCATTGATCATTAGAGTGAAAAGAAATTTCTTTGTACAGTCTCATCATACTGGGGCTCTAAACTTTCAATGATATAAACATTCTGGTTCATTTCCAGGGAAGCTTGACCTTTGAAAATATAGATCATTTTATCACATTATGATACACCTAGGTTATAACAACACCGTCTTGTATTGCATAATATTTTAATCTAGAATAAACTCTTTTGTGCTTCCAAACATTCTAATCGGTCAACCATTGTTGTATTAAAATACAAGGTTAGGGATCAAATGGAATGAAGCTGTGTTGAGGATGTGGAGAGAGGGGTTATGATAATGTGGTATTTGGAGGAGCAACTTGGTCATCAAGCTTGTTTTGAAGGAGGTCAGAGAGCAACCTGAAGAGAATTTCTGGTCTTATGGTCAAGACAGCTAGAGGCACAGTTAGCACTGTTAGGACAAAGAGGATCGGAGATGCCAAGAGCAGAGTGTAATAAAGACCGTACTTAAGACAAGGTTTTCAGTCTGGTCAGTTTCAGAAGGAACAAATGTCTAGTAGCAGTGCTGATTTTTGAGAGCTTGTTCTGCACCGATTTGTCAGCCAATGCCAATATCTTGGATAACTGAAACACTGAGTGTTGGCAAGAAATACAGTTCACCTCTATTCCCATGGTATCCAAGAAGGATTGGATGGCTATGACTGTACACTCATAACCTCCACCCTTCCCTCAATTCTCAGGTGCAGTCTATCTGACTCTGGTGACTCATCAACCCTATGTAGAGCCAACCTTATTTTACTTGTAAACATAACGAATACTTCATAATTTTTTTTGTCCTACAATTTCTCAACTGCTTTTTGTAATGACTTTGACTATATCTTTGGCCAAGAACCTCTGCCTTCTGCTTCCAAGAATGTAGTCTTTCTGGTCCCCAGTCAGCCCCAGCCATCTCCTTTCCACCTCCTCATTTACATATGTATAAAACATTTAGATTTTCTGTTTATCTGCCATTCTCTTATACTCTTTTTTGCCTCGCTTATATCCCTTTCCTGTTCCCATTTGTATTCCTCTGTTCCCCTTCCAGATTCTATTCAGACAATTCAAGTTTCTTCTTCTTTTTGTGGGCAGTGGGCATCACTGGCAAAGCAAACGATTGTTGCCCATTCCTGATGAACCTTGCTGGGCCTTCATAGAGGACAGCTAAGATTCAACCACTCCGCTGTAGGTTGAAATCACATGTAGATTAGATCAAACCAAATAAGAATGGTAGTATTATTCTCTAAAGGACAAAAGTGAACCAGATGGATCTTCACGCAATTGGTGGTGATAGGTTTAAATGAGACTGGATTTCAGTTCCAGATTTTTAAAAATTAAATACCACCAGTTACCATGATTGGATATGCATCTATCCCCCTGGAATTGAGCCTCTAGATTACTAGATCAGTGTCATTACCACTTTGCCAGTGCCTCACTAGTTCATAGCTTTTACATCTCTTTGATTTCCCTACAAATCTGCCCTTTAATATCTTTTCCATCAGTTAATGGCCTATTGTATCATCTCAGGAGTGTAATATTACCTTTTTATTGTTTAACTTTAACCAAATAGGTACTGTCCCAGATCCCCTTAAGTCATTCTATCCTCCAGTAGTGAAATATTTCAGTACTCTCCTTTTTGTTTCTTTGCTATTTTTGCTGAACTCTTGTAGCGAGGAGTATTTACTTCACAGTCCTGTATGTTCTAGAGGCAAAAGTGAGGACTGCAGATGTTGGAGATTAGAGAGTATAGTGCTGGAAAAGCACAGCAGGTCAGGCCAGGAAGGGCTTTTGCCTGAAACATCGATTTCCCCTGCTCTTCGGATGCTGCCTGACCTGCTGTGCTTTTCCAGCACCACACTTTCGCCCCTGTATTTATAAAGCCATGTTTCCTGTTGCCAGACATTTGTACTGCTCTTTGTTAGATAAGGTTGGTGAGCATTTAGCCAATCTGTGCACTTGCATACCTCTGCTATAAATTTAATTTGGGATCATTGCATTTCTTGGTCTGATCTCTCAATACTTTCCTGTGTATTGATTTTTGTTTTAAAACTTACTGTGGTCTATTAGTGTTACTATTAATGTTTTCACTAGTACTTGTCCATCTGAGCTTTTTGTGCACCTCAATTTTCCTTTTGTAATGCTTTATTCTGCTTCTCCTATCTTGCTGAGTTAGATTAAATTTTCCCAATAACATCTGCCAATGTGGTTATCCATTCCATGGGACTGAAGAAGCCTGCCCTGCATCTGTTTGTCAGACTGGCTAAAGTTTACAGCACTAAGTTTAGACATTTTACCATCTGATCAATAGTCTTCACTTTTCTTAGATATTACTTGCCCTGTTATTACTTAGTGTGTACTGTCATTGCACTGCTCTGCTACTCAACATCCTAACTCCTATGGGGATTTGATTGTTATTTCACTGCAATAGCCACCACCTTTTATCCTTTCTAGTCACTCAGCTGTTCTGTCCCTGAACCTCCTTCAGGCTTTCTGACCTTGTTAAAGAATGAAATTACTTACTGATTACTTTCCTTCTGAACTCCTCCTGTGTACTCCAATGATGTCAATGTTTATAGAATTACAGAAGTGCTCTGCTGTAGAAAGAGACCATTCGGCCAACCAAGTCTGCACTGCTCTCCAACTGACTATTGTGACTCTGCCATTCTCCTGCCTTTCCCATGCCCTTGCAGATTGTTGCTACTTAAATAATCATTATTTAATACCCTCCTTCTTGAAGGTCTCAATCGAACCTGCCTCCTCCACACTTGCAGGCAGTACAACTCAGACCTGAACCACTTGTGTGAATCTCTTTTTTTTCTTGGTCTCACATCACCTTTAATTTTGTGTGCTATCTTGATCCTTTTGAGTGGGAACAGTCTCTCATATCTATTGTGTTCAGCCCTCTTGTGATTTTGAATAAAGGTTTCTCCACAGCTGAACTTTAAACTGACAGGTCTGTAATTGCTGACCTTATCCTTGCAACCTTTTTGAACAAGGGCATAAAATTTGCAGTCTGCATTTTTCAGGTATTTCTGGAGTCTAGGGAATCTGAAAGATTATGGTGAGTGCCCCTGCAATTTCCATCCCCACCACGCCCACCCTCTGTATCTTTGGATGCATCTTATCCAGTCCCAGTGCCTTATCAAGTTTAATTTTCAAAACTCTAACCAATAGTTCCTGCTTCTCCATTTTCAACCTTTCCAGTAACCATCTTCATCTGACACCATGACCTGGATAACTCTACCTCCTTGATAAAGACAGTATTCAAATAAAACTACAGCCATGTCCACTGCCTTGAAATGTAAGTTATCTTTTGGTTCTGAATCAGCCCTACTCCTTTTAATGTTCTCTTAATATGTATATACTTAGAGGATTTTGGAATTCCTCTGTTGGCCACCAGCCTTTTCTCAATCTTCTTGGCTTCCCTAAATGCACTTTCTTCTCTCCTCCGAATCTTCTGCATTCCTCTTGGTTCTCAGTTATGTTTTCTACCTGACACCTGTTCTAAGTTCATCCAGAGTGAGCTCTGGATGACTTCTCCTCCTTCCTTTTCCCTTCAGAAGGTAGCCCATTTTTCAGTTAATTTCTTTTCTGCCGAAATTTCATTTGTCTAGCCTGCCCAACTCTGTTCTTGCCCGACACTACCCTGGACCCGTTGGGCTATTTAGCATGGCCAGTCCACCTAATCTGCATATCTTTGGACTGTGGGAGGAAACTGGAGCACCGAGTGGAAAGTCGTGAAGACACAGGGCGAATGTGCAAACTCCGCACAGTCACCAAAGGTTAAAATCGAACCCAGGTTCCACGCCCTTTTTTCATCTTGACATCAGCCACCAAATTCTGAGTTCACAAAATCTGTGGAAATGTTTATAGCCAGAAAAGAATAACCCCTTCAAACTAATAATTTGAAGAAAAATAACTTTGATTTCCAAACTATGATTATTGTACCCTAGATGAGTTTTGCATTTGGTTAAAGCTAAAATATCAGAATTACATAGATTTAATGGTTAGCTTTTTTTCTTTTTGACTAGCAAGGGAAACAGTGATGTTTATGACTGGTTTTAAAGCTATAGTTTAACTTTGTAAATAGGCCAGCTTTCTTTGTGACCTATAATAGAAAATTTGTGAAAATGTTAAATACTTACTTATTAGCTGCGTACAGAAACTTAGTTTTCCGATGAAGGCAAGGTTAACTGGCTTTAGCAGCCTGTGAAGGTTTAGCTAATAGGGCAGGACATTTTGGTATTGATGCAACACATAATTTTATAGAACAGTATCTGAGAATGTAGAACTGGGACAACTTGTGATTGATAAACAAAACTGCAATGTTGGTCACTGTTGCAGATGAGTGTTTTTATTCCAAGGATTTTTTTTTTTTAAAAAACTGGTTCATGGTATGTGGGTGTCACAGGCAAGCTCAGGATTTATCGCCCATCTCTCACTGTGAGCAGGTGGTGATGGTGAGCTGCAGTCAGTATGTTATGGATAATCCCTCATTGCTGTAAATCTAGTGAGTTCCAGGTTGTTGATGCAAGTCAGGGTGGCATAGAACTTTGGGATATGGTAGACAATGTTGGCTCTGTACTCCATGCTGCCCTTGCTCTTTTAGGGTTTGATGTCACACTTTGGCATGTATTTCCCCAATTTGCTAAAGTGCTGACGGTGACCAAGACATCATTATTTGATCACAAAGTCACTACAAACAAATGGTGTCTAATCGCCAAACTGCTCATGCTTGGTGTAAAACGGTGACAGGAATTGGTTACTTCTAATAATAGACAATGTATGCAGAAGGCATAAAACAATGAACTGTGACTTTTGTCAGATGGCTTGCTTCTAATTCAGTGCTGGGTCTGAGTTCTATTTTCACTTCTTAGTGGGAACTTGCACTGTACTCGTAAATTTTTCCTCCAGGTCATGAGCAACATTTTTTAATAAATAAAAACAAAATATTGCCGATGCTGGAAATCTGAAATAAAATTTTTTTTTTTTAATTGTTGGCAACTGGCATAAGGTTTTTTTTTTGTTGAAAAGGGGACAATTTACTTGAGTATTGCGACAAATACAAAACTACATAAAGAAACCCACTAATTATATAAATACCTCATAACTAACAACTAACTAATAAATCATGTCAATAATAATAATACAGCTCAGTGGAACAAAGTAATAGCCCTCAACCATCGAAAGCATAAATTTATATATATTAATGTGTGGCTTAATAATTGACATCAGGAAATCAAACATGATCCACAAATGTTGAAGTTTTATCTCAAATTCTTGCCAGATAATTACCCATACACCGTCTGTTACTGTTTTGTTCCTAATATTTTCACGTGTCCAAGGTTTCCAATGTTTGTTCATTTGAGAAGTGCATGATGTCCTGAAATGAATAGATGCCATTGGAGGTTGGTTTACAGTGGTGCATACCAGAGTTCATTGGTTTCAGCTTACGCAGAAAACAAAAGACAGCTAATTTGTGGAATGTGAGCCTAAAAACTTTTGGTTGGACATAGTGAATCCTGTACCATGAAAAGGAATTTAAATAATTCAGTTGCCATTTGAGGCAATGGCCTTGATGATGGTCATTTTTCCCTGTAGTTTTTCTTTGGCTTTTGACATGTTAGCTTTTTCACCTTTTTTTGAGTTCTGAATGTATGCTCTAAGAATGGCTCCTTCACATTACAATCTTATGTTTTTTTTTAAAATGGTTATGCTCAGCTACAACAGTGTAAGCTTTTGCATTTCCTTCTGACTTTAATTGGTACGGAGAGATTATTAATTTGGGGGTAGACAGTGTCATAGTAGTAATGACATTGTACTAGTAATAAAATGCTCTAAGGAAATGTATTCAGTTCCTACCATGGAAGCTGGTGGAATTTAAGTTGAGTGAATAAATCTGGAATTGAAAATCAGTCTTGTCAATGATGACCAAGAAACTATCTTCGATTATCATAATGATCAGACAGGGGGTGGTGGTTTAAATATAATTTTAGGGAAGGAAACTGTATCTGAAGTAATGTGGCAAACCACTCTGTTAAAGGGCAATACAGGATGGTCAGCAAATGCTGGCCTTAACAATGGTGCTCACATCCCATGAAATTTTTTTTTTAAATCCGTGTTTGTTGCAGCATACCCTCTTTGTTTTCATGTAAAAGTCTTCCCAATTTGTATGCTAGTCATTGTTGTAGAGAACAGACGTGTTATTGACTTGCAAAAAATTTCACTCCCTTTCTGTGCTTTTGATTATTTTCCTGTTTTTCTTTTTGGTGTTTTACAACATTACCCTACTTAGTCTGAAAGATAAATAGACCAATAGAGGAGGGGATTGAATGTGTGAAGTTGTGTATGATTACGTTGAAAGTACTAATCCATCTTAAAACAAAATCTCCATTCAACACTTAAGGTTGCCATTCCTCAAGTACCTGAATATTGCTAATTGGGCATGCTTCTCAGAATTGCTAGGAATATAATCTGTGCTATTTTGACATCCCTCATTCTGCAGAGACAGTAGCTAATAAGAATAGTATGTTATCCCTCTGCCAGTTTGTGATACTACACAAAAGTGATTTGTGTTTGGGTTTCACTGCTCATGTCATTTCTAAGCAGTGTTTGGCAAGTCCTTCACATTAAAGGAAATCTACATCACTGATGCACAGGACAGAATGACTTTAGTTATTGAGAAATGGCATTTTGTCAGAAAATTTTATAAAAGGTTTCTTTTGGAAACAGCTGGCAGATTTCACCAATTTTGTAAACCTGAGAGTTTGAGGGAATAGTTAACACTTTAAGTAACAGTTGGTGCTGGTGAGTTCCTTTTGTTCTCCCTATGGCAAAATAAGTTTTGGTGTTGAATGAAGTCTTCATTTTGGACAAGAGAATTGTGACTTGGAATAGATAAGGGGCGTTTACTAAATCTGAACTTTGAACGTTTTTTCTCCATGAAAATTGCTTTGGATTTTCGCTTCATAACTTTTATGAAGCTATGTTAAATGTTTCAGAGACATTGAATTGCTGAGCAAGTTGTTTTTCAATCCCTGCATGTCATTGCAGTTTGGTTTTCATTAGTCATTTTGTGCTTGGAAGATGACCAGAAGGAGTGCTGAACCTGAATTCCTAATGGCATTTAAATGCTTATTGCTGCCAGAGATTTTGGCTTGGAGAAGCCCTCAGGATGAAGAAATGGGAATTCTCTTGTTTTAGAGGCAGCTAAGTTTAAGATAACCTAGTCGGGTACAGTGGCATTTTGTGAAGATCAATATGTGCAATGCTTCATTTCAAATGATTTGAGTTTACAGTTTACCAGGAGGGGAAATGTAACAAAATGTCACCAAGCTGCACTTTCACAACTGGTGGTCATTGTGGGATATAACGTGTGTGTGTCACATTGAATTTCTGTAATTAATGCAGTCTTGGCAAGTGCCAGCAGTATGCTTGTGAGCTAATCTAGTTTTTTGCAGCCGTGTGAATATGATGAGCTGTGCTTCATGTTGGAGGGTGGCAGAGGAGAGAGACATCAGAGATTCTGGCCCTCTTCCAGAAATTAATCACTTTTGACACATTTCCCACAATTTTCTGGCATCATAACATTCCTTTTTTAATTTTAAACCAGTGTTGATCAGAGTCTATTGCAGAAGTGTTAGATATAGTAATAAAATAGTTCCAGAGACTTAAAGCTGTAAGGTTTTCAAACTTAAGGACATCCAAAGAATTGGAGTCTCCCAATTTTCAAATGTGTGTAAAACCTGAAACTACTACATTTTAGAATGCAACACTTTTTTTTGAAAGGTAAGAAACATAAAATGAAAATGTTTCTGTAAATGTAGGAATGGTAGATGTTAAATTTTATGCTTTATATGATCGTGTGTGTGTGTGAGATGTGAATTTTGAGTTGATGGTCTATAAAATGTTAAGTTCAAAGGGAGAAAATTTTAACTATTTGTTTGTACTCAACTACCTTCAGCACAGTTTGGTTTTTTTTTCCTCTTTGGGGGTACAGAAAAGATTTACAAGGATGTAGCAGAAATTGGAGGGTTTGAGCTAAAAGGAGAGACTGAATAGGCAGGTGCTTTTCCCCAGAGCATCAGAGACTGATGGGTAATGATTTTATAAACCTTTTTTTATAAACATGTGTGGATAGGGTAAATAGCCAAGGTCTCTTCCCCAAGGTAGGGGAGGACATAAGTTTAAGGATGGGAGAGATTTAAAGGAGACGTAAGGGGCAACTTTTTCTTGCAGCTGGTGGTGTGTGTATGGAATGAGCTGTTGGAGGCATGTACAATACAACATTTAAAAAGCATCTGAATTGGTGCGTAAATAGGATGGGTTTAGAGGGTTGTGGACCAAATGCTGGAAAATGGGATTGGGATCTCTGGTTGGCATGGATGAATTGGATCGAAAAATCTGTTTCTGTGCTCTACAATTGCCTGGCTCTGGCTCTGGCTCTGACCCTTCCTCTGCCCTGCCCTCACCTTGATACCACTTTTTTTTTTCTTCGGGAACAAACCGAACCAAAAGCAAGTGTTTTTAGTGCTTTTATGATTGGTCTTGCTGCTGTGGGGTAACGCACTATGTGCTAAACACTGAGTTACCAGATGTGTCCATTTTTAATTCTACTGTATGACTTGCAATGTTTTTTTCTCCACCAATTAATGCAGTATTGCTTTTAATGTTAGTGACTTATTTTTGTAAGTGGAAAGAGTACAGAGTGCTGCACCTGTTTTATATCTTAGTTCAAATTGTGTGTTGATTTTCCAGGTGAACAATATCTGAAATAATCAAACCTTGACTTTAGTTGACTACTGTGTGAACCTATGGTTCACTTGAAAGTTGTGGTTTTCATGAATGCAAACACAACTGCAAGTGAGCACTTGGTGTAATCAGTTGCAATAGGGCCGCGACCAAGTGGCCCAACAATTGTAAGTTTTTAATAACCCACTCCACTGTCCACCTGTCTGCCTGCCCAAATCCTATCCTGTCACTTCCAACCACCAGCCATGAGGGTGGTGCAATAATGGCCAATCATGGGCACCAGAATGCCACTTTAGCCTGGAACATTTTGTTCCAATGCTAATGAAGTCCTGGTCTCTAATTCTGGAAACCTTGGTAGTTGGGCAACTGGCATGCTACACCTGGTAGCTGCCTGAAACTCCGTAACGCCCACCCCATTATCCCCATCCAAAAAGATGGCTGAGCGATGGCACTCTCCTCTCTGAAATCCGAAGGTTGTGGTTTCTAGATTTTCAACACCGATCTCTGGAGTGGTACTGAAGGCAGATTTGCTTTTATTGGAGATTCTGACTGTCTGATGAGACAGGAAAACAAGACACTGCCTGTCTTTTCAAGTGACGTGGAAGAACCCTGGCATTGTTTGATCAAAAGCAAGGCATCCAGCACTTATTTCTCAAGTTTGCGCCTAAAAATACAACACTTGTATACTTCAGTGCTTTTTGCTGAGAGCATATTGGCTGGCACATTTTGTTCCATCAATGACTGCACTACAATAGTACTGTGTTACCTGGAGAGCACTTTAGGACATCTTGAGGCATTGAAAGGTGCTGTAGGTAACTCTTGGTTCTGAAGTTCCAAAAACATGGCATTTCTTGTTGAAATTTAATATAATCCTCAGTGCAGCCTCTATATGCCATTAATGTGTTTCTGTTTCCTCCTTTGTCTCGCCCAATCCAATCTTTTTTTTTCTTTTCTGATTTGAGCGTTATGAACTTCTTGCATAAGGTTTCAGTCAGATCGGTTTGCTTAAACCAGCTTATTGGCAAACTTTAAAGGAAAGCTCAAAATATCATGTCAAGTACAATCATGGAATGGCTGCAGCACATAAGACTGTGTGTGTTAGGCCTTCATGTCCGTGGTAAATATCTGCAAGAGCAAGTCCCATTCATTTGGTTGTTTCCATGTCACCATGAACATTAATTCTCTACAAATAATTCTTAGTTTGCTTTTTTTATGAAAGGCCTCTGTGTTAAATTGTCCCCACCACGCTCCTTAGGCAGTGCAACTACTAGCTGCATTAAAAAAATGTTTTCCTTTGTATCACCACTTTGTTTGTTTTTCACCTTCTTCATCAATGTTCGCTGGTTCTTGATTATTTATTCCAGTTGGGCAGATATTTCACACAGACCTGGAACCATTCCTGTGAATTTTATCTGCATCCATTCAATGTTTTTACATCCTCCTTAGCTTTTTGTGCACAGTCCCTGGAGTAGGGATTTGAACTTTGAGCATGGCAACTGCAGATGTGATACTGCTGCCAACAGAGCCACAGCTGACACACTATGTATTTGTATTTAAGACAAATCCCAATTTACCTCTTCTACACAAATACTTGCACACTTTTAAAATGGCAAGTAAGTTTGAGTTTACATGGGCATGGAGAGCTCACTATTAAAACTCCACTAAATGCATTTAGATGGATAGTATCTCCTGTCTTTATCCTTCTTTGCTTTACGACCAAATGCAAAGCCAGGATTTACCAGGCAAATGAAGGAGTCATAAGATCATGGTTCTTTAAGATAAGATCATAATCTTGAGTTCTTTTTGTTGTGTGCACTCTTTGAAGAAAAGTTTATCTAATTGCGTTCTGCAAGTTATTCTGCCCTAGTGGCAATCTGCACAGTGCAGTAAATTATGACCATCTTATCATTACATTGTAAATCCAGTTGATTGCAAAGATAAAAGCCGCTCGACAATAGCAGTATGTGGGGAATAAATCAGTGAGTTATCTAATGCTTATGACTTTAGGTTATAGAATGCTAAGAGATGGAGTGAATTGCTGCAGTTTAATTTTCTTCTGGATATTTACACCTTGGCATTTTTAAGCTTTTTTGTAACATTGTAACATTTTTAGAAATCGTAGATTATCACAATACATTGTGTATGCACTCTGTCTAGCTCCACCAAGCATTTTTCTGTCAATCCAGATAAGATCAATAAATCAGTTGATGGGGTATGGCTGAGAAGGAGGATTGTTTATTATGTGACAGATTTTGTAATGTCAATAAAAAGGTTGCCTTCAGTGCTTATTTGAATCTTTCCCTATATTTTTGGTACTCACCTGCCCTTGTGGCTTTATTTTGAGATTATTGCATTGGAATAGAAATCAGCAGCTTCATTGCTGTAGACTTCTGCCAACCTGGAGCCTGTCTGAAACTTGTCACACTCCTGCACTATCACTAGTGACACTGATATTAAGTGGATTGAGGAGACAGCCATCCTCCAGGGATAAGCTGGATTTGAATCTAGTGTCAGATTTAAAGTGAGATGTTGTACTCTCTGCAACACACACCCACTTCTATATGATTTTTGAGTTATTTTTTTAAACCAACTCCAATATAGCTCACTCTACACCTCCCTAAGCATCCCAACCCCAAATTAATTATATTGAGTTCTGTGTTTAGGATTTCGGTGTTAACATTGGAGCATGGGAATAGGCCATTCAGCCAATAGTGCCTCCCCTGCCATTTTAGCTAGTGGCTGATCATCATCTTAATGCCGCTTTACCACATTATTATCATGTCTCTTAATACCATTGGTCTCCAGAAATTTCTTGCTTTTTCTGACTTGAATCTACTTGATCCATAGCCCTTTAGAGGGTGGTGAATCTTTGGCATTCTCATTAGTCTCAAATGGCATTTTTTCCCTGTCCGGAGACTATGTACCTTGGCTCTGAAGTCACCAGCTAGAGAAATATCCCATCTGTCTCCACAAGCCACATCCTGTAAGAATTTTAAGTTTCAATGTCATGACCTCTCCTCCTTTTGGCCCAGTATTCCCAGAAGTTTCAATTTCCTCGGTCTCTCTCTTGTAAGTAAAGAACTGGAAGAGTTGATTTGAGGGCAGCTGTTTTGAAGGTAAATCCACATCTGACCTGTAGGAGTTTTTAAAGGCCAGTTGATCAGAGTTCAGGGCCAGCATGGTGAGCATAAAAGATAAGGAAGGTAAGGTTTGGGAACTTTGGATGATGAGAGATGTACTTTTAGTTGAAAAGACAAAGGAAGCATATATCTGGCTTAGGAAACAAAAATCAAAGCCCTCTAGTATAAAGGAAGCAGAAAAGAACATGAAAGAGAAATTAGGGTTAGAAGGGGCCATGAAATATCATTGAGTAGGATTTAAGGAGAATCCTAAGGCATTTTATATGTGTAAAGAGCAAGAGGGTAACAAGGGATAGGGTAGGATCACTTGCTGACAAAGGAGGGAATTTATAGGTTGAGGCCAGAAGAAGTGGGTGAGGTCCTTGATGAGTATTTCTGTGGTATCCACCAAGGGGGAAGACATGGATGATCAGATTAGAGAGGGGTTTGTTGATGCTCTAAGGCATGTCAATATTAAGGAGGAGGAGGAATTGGGTGTCTTCAGAAACATTTAAGATAAACCACTCCCCCACGGCCTGATGGAATCTATCCCAGAAAACTGAAGGAGGCAAGGGAGAAGATTACTGAGGCCTTGACAGAGGTCTTTGATTCCTCTTTAGCCACAGACAAGGTCCCTGAAGACTGCAGAATAGTCAATGTTGTTCCTTTTTATTCAAGAAGGGCAACACTGATAATCCAGGAAATTGTGAAGTACATCAGTGCTGGGAAATTAATGGAGAAGACTATTGAGACAGGATTTATTTGTATTTTGGAGAAGAATGGACCTGTTAGGGATACTCAGCATCCCTGTTGTCAATTGTACATTATTTACACAAATTTGAGGTTTAAATTGCTTAGAGTTCCTGGTATTAATACTTTAAAGGAAACCCACGCAGACACGGGGAGAACGTGCAAACTCCACACAGTCAGTCGCCTGATTTATTTGTATTTTGGAGAAGAATGGACCTGTTAGGGATACTCAGCATCCCTGCTGTCAATTGTACATTATTTACACAAATTTGAGGTTTAAATTGCTTAGAGTTCCTGGTATTAATACTTTAAAGGGACTCTGACTGTTACTTCCACTGTCCTGGAATGAAAGGACTTTAGTTTCCATCATTTTTTGAAATAAAAATGAACAACTTTTTTTTAAACAAAGCTTATTTTTAACACCTTTATCTTGTGTTTGCTGATTTTTATTCAGAATATTACATGCCAAATGGACATGGCAGTTGCATTGCTTGGTATAGATGACATTGCGATGGTGGGGGCATGACCTGGCATTGGGACTTGAGGAGATCTTTAGAACTTGTCTTTCAAAATGTTGCCTTGTGTAGACTAAGGCTCGTGATGTCTGAGGTACCATGAATCACAGCTCTTTAAAACGCTGACCTGACTCCATGAAAATTACAGAGGACTGTTTGTCTTTGCCGTGGAGCTGGCTAGGTTGGGAGCGCAGGGTGTAGTCTCATGACTTGAAGCAGTCCATGTCCTCACAAGATACTCCTGAGATTTGGGAATCTCCGAATTGGGACTAAGCTGCCAGTTTAGTTTTAAGGGCTCCTAAGTTATCCTGACTTAATCCAGACCTAAATCCTTGTATTGAGACTGTCTATGTTGGGTCCTGGACTGGCAATGCCTTTTTGTTTGTTTAAAAATTTTAATCTTTTGTACTTTCAAATCCATCTTTAATGGCACCCCTTCACAATAACCCTACACAAAATGTCTGCTGTTTTAATAATCGTGTGTATGTAAAGTGATACTATGCCAAAAGAGCCTAGGCCTGAAATTTTTTGTTCTGTTTCTTTTTTAGTCACAAGTAGGGGTGACATGAAGTCAGGAATGGGTGGAGTGCTCGTCCTGACTGTGTCTTTTTTTCCTGTTGATTTTAGGATCCTCTCCTTGTTTTTTTTTCTGACCTAAGACTGGGGCACAGTCTGGGTTTGAAGGAGCTATGAAGGAGGGGGTGGGTAGGGTGAGTGCCCCCTATGGGCAGGGGGAAGAGTCTTCCATTCAAGGTTTTATAGTTGGTTTTCTTTTTTTTTTTTGGTAGTAATAATTGTTTATAGTTATGATAGAGTAGTTTCTGTATATAAAGTTTTTCGATTCTATGGGTCTTTATTTACTTATGTTCGGTGCTTTGTAAGCAGTGTTCTCCCTCCGAGGGGTTCAAGGGTGTCTGAAAGGAGATATGGCTAAGTGTCTTATTAAATGGTGCACCTGGAATATTAAAGGAAGTCATTCGCCTGTTAAAAAGGAAAAAAGTGCTTTCTAGCCTTAAGAGGGAAATGGTTGATATCATTTTGTTGCAGGAAACTCACCTTGATGATGGGAAACACCTGAAATTACAACAGAGGGGGTATGACCGGGTATTCTTTTCATCCTTTACTACTAAAAGTAGGGGAGTGGTGGTACTTATCCAGAAAAATCTTCTGTTCACATTATTAAAGCAGGTGAAAGATGAGCAGGGGTGGTTTGTGATGCTTAAAGCTCTGATACATGGGGAGGAAGATGGCATTTTAAATGTCTACTGACCTCCAGTGCATCCTCTCAAATTTTTGATTAGTGCTTTCTCTAAGTTGAGTGCTTTTGGAACATGGCACATTATTATGGGGGGAGGGGGGGGCATTTTAATTCTTTTGGATCTGACAGTGGACAGGATGCCTTATGGACCCCCAACTATTTCTTCGCAGGCCAATCAGGTGGTTGCTTTGAATTCAATACTGACACAAAACGCAAAGAAAACTTGCTTTTGCGAGACAGAGGCTGTTTGAATATGGGGATAGGTCGGGGAAGTATTTAGCGTACTTGACTAGGAAAAAGCGTGCTCCCCAATCCATTACTGCAATCGGAGACAGCACCGGGGTCCTTGCATACGATGCTAAAAAGATTAATGAGGCTTTCGGAGCTTTTACTCTGAATTGTATTGGTCTGAAGGTTGCGAAGACAGGAGGGCTAAAATGGAGACCTTTTTTAAGAACCTGGACCTCCCCAGGGGTAACCTTGGAACAGGCCTCTCCCCTTAATGCCCCTTGACCGTTCAGGAAATACAGGAGGCAGCTAGGCAACTTCAGAGTGGGAAAGCGCCTGGCCCTGATGGTCTTCCAGGTGAGGTTTATAGGGATTCTGTCAGGGCCTATGTTGGAGATTTAAATCACTCCTATACGCATGAATGCCTACCACCTACTTTGAGAGAAGCTAATATTTTCTTCCTTCTTAGGAAGGGAAAGGTTCTGAGGATTGTGCCTCATACAGGCCCATCTCTGTATTAAATTCAGATTTCAAGATTCTGTCCAAGATCCTGGCGCTGAGATTGGAAAGGGTGTTGCCCCATATTATTAAAGAGGACCATACAGGCTTTATAAGGGGCTGTAGGTCCTCTAATAATAATAAAACGTTGCTGAATGTGGTCCAAGCATGTCAGCAATGATCAATTCAGGGGTTGATGATTTCCTTAGATGCAGAGAAAGCAGTTGACCGGGTGGAATGGCCATTTTTTTTTTAACGTCTTAGAACAGTTTGAATTGGGTGGAGTCTTTGCGAGGTGGGTGGAGGTTTTATATCGCCACCCTATGGCCGTGGTCATCACCAACTGGGTGAAGTCTGGGAATTTTATGATGGGTAGGGGTAGTCGGCAAGGCTGCCTCCTCTCACCGTTGTTTACGTTAGTGATAGAGCCGCTGGCAGAGGCCATTCGTCAGAACGTCCACATAACTGCTCTGGAAGTGGGATCGAGGGCACATAAGATTACACTATGCGGATGATGTCCTTCTATTTTTATCGAACCCGATGACCTCTGTACGCCATTTGATGCAATGTATCAATTCATTTGGGGCTATTTCAGGATATAAGATTAACTTTGCAAAATCCTTAAGGTTCCTTTTGGGGAACCTTAAGGATGTGTCAGAAGTTGAAGGTGGCCCTAAGTTCCCTTTTAAGTGGTCACGGGCAGGGTTCCGGTACCTAGGCATTTTCATTACCCCCAGGTTTGATCTGTTATTTTGGACTAACTTTGCTCACTTGCTCGACAATATTAGGTGAGGTCTCCAGAGATGGGAGCCTCTTCCAGTTTCATGGCTGGGCCGAATAAGTCTCATTAAGATGAATGTTCTTCCTCGTTTGCTTTATCCCATGCGTATGCTCCCTATAATGTTTCCCAGGTCAACGCTGCGGCAGCTTATGGGGTGGTTTGGTTCCTTTGTCTGGCATTGTGGGCTGCCCCTCATCAAACTTACTAAATTGCAGTTGCCTCAAGGAGGGGGAGGGGTTGATTTCCCAAACATCAGAAGGCATCAGTTGAGTTCCCTGCTGTCCTTTGTCTGCGATTGGGTAGGTAACGATCCAAACTCAATATGGCTGGATATTGAGGCCCCCAAGCAAAGTGCCGTCTTAATTAACCTGTTATTCGTGCATAAGATGAGGACAGTTATGGACCACTGCTGGAACCCTATTGTCATTAGTACAGTCAAGGCATGGAGGGTGATGCGTCAGAGTGAGGGTTGCTTATCCAAGACTTTGCCACTTGCACCTATAGTTAGCGTGCCAGGGTTCCGACCAAGGATGATGGACTCCGGGTTCAAGTTATGGGCAGCGAGAGGAGTTTCTAGTTTGGGAGACTTGTTTGAGGGGGAGGTTATGATGTCTTTTGAGCAACCGAGCTGCAAATACAGGTTACCCAGCAGAGACCTTTTCTGTTTTTTTCAGGTTAGGGATTTCATCCAGAAGAAGACGACGCTTCTCACTAAGCCGTATAAACCCGATACAGAGAGGTTGTTGCTACATTCCACAAGCACCCTTTCAGTTAGTGCCCTCTATTGCCTGCTGGCTGGCAGGGCCTGGCAGGATATAAACCGGTTATGAGAGGTCTGGGAGCAAGAGTTAGGAGTGGAGATCTCTTCTGAAACATGGGAGAACATATGGGACAATACTCGAAAGATCTCTATTTGTAATAGGACATGCGCTACGCAGTTAAAAATTCTGCACAGGACTCGTCTGGCGAAGTTTAAAAAAAGGGCATCTTCAGTGTGCCCCAAATGTAAAATAAGTGCAGGTACTCTTACTCATTGCTTCTGGACATGCTACAGGCTCAGTGTTTACTAGAGCGCTGTGGCGGGAGAGATAGGGATGGTATTGAGGACTGAAGTCAACGTAGACCCGCTATCTCTCCTCTTAGGTCTACCAAATTTACCATCTTTAGACGGGTATTTAATATGAACTATTTAATATTCTTGCATTCTGTGCACGGAAGAATATTCTAATGAACTGGGTGTCTGAGAACCCACCGGGCTTGCTGGGATGGCAGAAATTAATTATGGACCACACTCCCTTGGAGTTTTTTACAAACCTGGTGCACCACACAACAGACAAGGCAGCCCTACCTGAGTTATTTGGAAACCGATTTGTCAGTTGTCTTAACTAGGGCGTTTGGTTAACCAGGATGGTTAGATTTGTCAAGCCTTGGGCCCTGGAGTGGGTCTCCTGAGTTAATACAGGAATATATACAATACGTTCCTCTGTTTGGGAGCTTTGCGCCTAGCATAGCTGTTCTGTTTTTTTTTTTTTTCTGTTTGCTTTTCTTTATTTTTGTTTTGGTATTGCTTTGCACAGTGTTAGGGTTTGTTTTGTATTAGAGGGTAGGTTAATAGTTAGGAGACAGTAGTTGCATTGTTATTGTTTTTGTCTGTTTTCCTTTTATTATACTGATATTTGTTATTGTATTTTTCAATTTTATATGTTTGTAAAGTTGAAAAAAATTTGCTAATAAATATATTTACAAAAAAAAATTCTCCTTTTTAAAACATACTCCTTTGAACCAGACTTGTAGGTAGGGTTGCCTTGTCTGTTGTGTGGTGCACCAGGTTTGTAAAAAAGTCCAAGGGAGTGTGGTCCATAATTAATTTCTGCCATCCCAGCAAGCCCGGTGGGTTCTCAGACACCCAGTTCATCAGAATATTCTTCCGTGCTCAGAATGCAAGAATATTAAATAGTTCATATTAAATACCCGTCTAAAGATTGTAAATTTAGTAGACCTAAGAGGAGAGATAGCGGGTCTACTTTGACTTCAGTCCTCCATACCCTCCCTATCTCTCCTGCCACAACGCTCTAGTAAACACTGAGCCTGTAGCATGTCCAGAAGCATGAAGAAGGGCTTATGCCCGAAACTTCGATTCTCCTGTTCCTTGGATGCTGCCTGACCTACTGCGCTTTTCCAGCAACACATTTTCAGCTCTGATCTCCAGCATCTGCAGTCCTCACTTTCTCCTTGTAGTGTACTATCCTATTATCGCCATATGTGGCATATTGTCTCTGCTAAGTTTCTTGTGCAATGTCTTAAGATGTTTTACTACATCGAAGGCTTTCGAGAAATATAAATCATTGGGTCTTCAGCTTCTCACGGCTGTTTGTTTTAGTTCCTGTTGCCTTTCTGAGTTATCATTTTTTAAAATCCTTTTGATCTCCAGATCTTCCATTTCATTAAAATCATTGGCAATCATGGAATTTTTCTACACAGTCAGGTTTCCTTTGGAAAAGAATCACCTTTTTATTGAGAATTTAGTTCTCCGATTTTACTTGTGGTTTCCTACCTCCCTTGGATTTGAATTTGTATATGACCTGTAGAAAGAAAAGTGGTCATTGTTGATTGACATGATTTGGAGATGCCAGTGTTGGACTGGGGTGTACAAAGTTTAAAAATTACACCACATACGTTCTGATTGCACAAAGTGGAAGTCTTTTGAGCTGGTCTGTTTTGGAAGCCTAAAAATCTCTCCTTTTTCCTCCTCTCCCTTGGTTTCAGAATTGCCTCAGACAGACTATCTACAAGTGGCAGAAGCAACATGGTTGGCCCTGAATGTTGTGTCCAATGGCCATTCATCAACCAGTTCTCAGACAATTGGAGTGACAAAGATAGCAAAATCAGTGATCGCTCCCCTAGCCCAACATAATGTTTCTGTATTCCTATTGTCAACCTACCAGACTGACTTCATACTGGTGAGCACAATATCTGTCTTTCTCAACATATTTTTTTTTCATGTGAAGACTCCTGCAGCAGGTGGTACTGAATAACAACGTAATATTGAGGGAATGTCTGCTTGCGGACATGTTAGTTTATTTGGAGTGCAAGTGTTTCTCTCTGGTTTACAGTATCATGGTCGTGTAGTACACACAATACTAGTGTTATCTAACTTGATGCCTTGGGTTTAATAGCTTTCATGATCTGTACCTGCTTTATCCTTAAAGCATGCCCTTTTAGAAATTGCTGTAAAGTTTCTTATTATCGAGGATAATGATCTAGTCAGCCAACATGATATTAGTGTAAATTGATTCAGGGGTGATGCTGTCTCAGGCATACATTTGCAAGAAATTATCTTGGATGTTGATGTGAAAATAGGTATCAAATTATTCATTCATAAATTTAGGTTTTCAATGAAAATAGAATTTGTCTAAATGTACTGGTATTTGATTAAGACTGACCAGAAAGATACCCCCACGTTTTATTTTACGAATCTGTTAATGTCATAATCTAAAATTTGATTTTTAACATGGTCCTTTTTCTTTTTAAAGAGGTACTTTTATTTTATCTGTAGCTTCAATTAGGCAATTGGGTATCAGGCTGGCTCAGTAGTCAGCACTGCTGCCTCCAGGTGCCAGGGACCTGGCATCGATTCTAGCTTTGGGCAACTGTCTGTGTGAAGTTTGCACATTTTCTCCCAGTGTCTGCATGGGTTTCCTCCCACAGTCCAAAGATGTGCAGGTTAGGGGGATTGGCCATGCTAAATTGCCCATAGTGTCTAGGGATTTGAAGGCTAGGTTGATGATCCATGTGAAATGCAGGGTCACAGGGATATGGTAGGGGGATGGGATGCTCTTTAGAGGGATAGTGTGAACTTGATGGGCCGAATGGCTTGCTTCCACACTGTAGGGATTCTGAAATATTAAGTAATGCTATAAGTTTGAATATGGCTCTGTTGTGAATTGTATACATATAATCATCGTATATTTGATCTAAGAGTACATTTTCCCTCCTCGTAAAAGACCGACCTGTGAAATTGAAGGAAAGTCAAGCAAGTGGTCAGGCCTAGAATGCCAAATTTGGCTGGACCGTCTTGAGATAATTTCCAAGACATCGAAAAAATACTCCATTTACATGCTGCAACGTAGGAAAGAAAATGCATGCTTCTCAAGTTGTATTAATCATTGCTTGGTGTTTATTCTTGGGAATTCATCCCTTTTTAAAATTATATATGTGGCGTTGGCACCAAGCATTTTTGGGTATATTATAAATAAGCATGCAGAATTGATCAGGAACAAAAGCCAGCCCACTGCATTACAGTGGGTTTTGACCTCTGTACACTCACTCACATCTTAAGCTTGGTCCCTTGATGCAATGATTAAGTTAGATTATCTACAGTGTGGAAACATGCCATTTGGCCCAACAAGTCCACACCGACCCTCTGAAGAGGAACCTACGCAGACCCACTTCCCTCTGACTAAAGCACCTAACATTGTGTGGGCAACTTAGTATGGCCAATTCACCTAACCTGCACACCTTTGGACTGTGGGAGGAAACTGGAGCACCCAGAGGAATTCCACGCAGACACTGGGAGAATGTGCAAACTCCATACAGACAGTCGCCCTGGGTCCCTGGTGCTGTGAGACAGCAGTGCTAGCCACTGTGCCATTCCAAAGGTTGGTACTATGAATTACTATGTTGTGCAGTACCGTGGGTTGATGCTTACTGAGACCTGGGATTTGAATATGTGCAAATCTATTTCATCTAGAGCCTGTAACACTTCTGTGTGAAATCTACACTGTGTCCTCTGTACGTTTAATATTCTCTTCACTTTGTATGGTCAGGTACGGGAAAGTGATTTACCAGCGGTTGTTCACACCCTTTCTGAAGAATTCAGTATCTTCAAAGAGGAGAATGGTGAATCAGTGCCAGTGGATTGTAACAATGTCACAAATGGCTTTGTAAAACCCAAAACTGGTAAGGTAAAATGGCCTGATTCATAACTGTTGTTTGTCTCATGATGACTAGTACAGGCCACTTCTGAGACTGTCATTTGAATGACAGCTGTAATATCAAAGAATTTGACAGTACTTGAGTACTGGATAGGAGTATGGATAAAGGGGAGCCTGTAGATGAGTGTACTTTATTTGGTTTCCAAAAGGCATTCAACAATATGCCACGTCGGCTGCAACACAAGATTACATTGTGTTGGAAGTGGTAAAGGAGCATGAATGAAGGATTGGCTAGAGAACAGGAAACAAAGGGTTGGGATAAATGGGTCATTTTCAGGTTGGCAAACTAATTAATGGAGTGTCAAGGGCTGGACCTCAACTATTTATAATCTGTATTAATGACTTGGTGAAGGGGCTGACCGCCTTATAGCCAGATCTGCTAATCTTGCAAAAGTAGGTCGGAAAATGAGTGGATAGTGGGGGGAGAAGAAGAAACTGCAAAGAGTTAGAGATGGGTTAAGTGAGTGAGCAAAACTTTGGCTGATGGAGTATTAAATTGGGAAAATGTTAAGTTGTCCACCTTGGCAAGAAGAACAGAAATGCTGAATATTTATCTAAATGGAAAGAATGACTGCAGAATGCTGTGGTACAGTGGGATCTGGATGTCCTCATTTGAGATTAACATGCTAGTACAGCAAGTAATTAGCAAGGTAAATGGAATGCTGGGCCTTTATTGCAAGGAGAATGGAGGAAGGAGTCTTTAAGTTATACAGGATATTGGGGTAACTGTGGCTAACATACCATGTATAGTTCAGGCCTTGTGCAGGATATGCTTGTATTGGCAGCAGTAAACATTGTTGGTGGCTATTTTAAAAATAAATCTGTTTCACCAACAAAAACAGAAATTGTTGGAGAAGCTCAGCAGGTCTGGCAGCATCTGTGGAGAGAAATCAGAGTTAACATTTCTGGTCCAGTGGCCCATCGTCAGAACAGTTCTGAGGAAGGGTAACTGGACTGGAAATGTTAACTCTTATTTTGTCCACAAAATGCTGCCAAACCTGCAAAACTACTGCTTTTGCTTCTGATTTGCAGCATCCACAGTCCTTTCAGGTTTTTATTCTGTTTCATTAATGTCCTTTCGGGGGAAGAATCTGTCATCCTTGCCTGGTTTGGCCTACATGTGGCTTAAGATTCACAGTAATGCACTTGGTTCTTAACTGTCCTCTGAACTGACCCAGCAAGCCACTCCATTCACTGGCTAGAGATGGGCAATAAATGCTGGCCCAGCCAGAAAAGTTTCATGAATAAATAAAAGTTTAGAATAGATTTCATTAGGCGAGAAATGATGTAAGAATGTTTTTTTTAATGTCATTCTTTGGATTCAGAAGAAGTTTGGTAGGTTTCATGTTGGGAGGATGTTCTGCTGCAAAATGAATCTGGAAATAAGAGGCACCCTTTAAAAATAAGGGGTCTCTCTTTTATGTCTTGAAATGAGAAATAAAGTTTCTTTCCTCGAGGGCCAATAGCCTTTGGATAGTTCCATGAATACAAAGGGCAGTGGGAGGTAGGTCATTTTAATATGTTCACGGTTCAGCTGGTGGGATTTTTATATCTACAAGGTAGTTGAGGGCCTTGAGGTACTGGCAGGGAAGCGGATTTACATGGAGATCAATGATGATCTTTGGAGGAGCAGACTTAAGGGACTAAGTGGTCTACTCCAGCTCCTATTTCACACGTTCTTCTACATTAGCAAAACTTTTAGATTGAGCCTGAAATTGGAAAATTAACTTCAATGTGGTTAGGTTTTTGGTGGTGCATTTTGTATGGAAGATTTGGTGTTGGAGAGACTGTTAGGTCTGAAGGTTGATTAATCTCCGGGGTCTGATGGTCTGCATCCCAGGGTACTGAAGGAGGTGGCCCGGGAAATCGTGGATGCGTTGGTGATTATTTTCCAGAGTTCGATAGATTCGGGGTCGGTTCCTGAGGATTGGAGGGTGGCTAATGTTATATCACTTTTTAAGAAAGGTGGGAGAGAGAAAGCAGGAAATTATAGACCAGTTAGTCTGACCTCAGTGGTGGAAAAGATGCTGGAGTCTATTATAAAGGATGAAATTACGGCACATCTGGATAGTAGTAACAGGATAGGACAGAGTCAGCATGGATTTATGAAGGGGAAATCATGCTTGACTAATCTCCTTGAGTTTTTTGAGGATGTAACTCTGAAGATGGATGAGGGAGATCCAGTAGATGTAGTGTACCTGGACTTTCAGAAAGCTTTTGGATAGAGCTCTCAAAGATAGTGGAATCGAGGGTTATGGAGATAAGGCAGGAACAGGATACTGATTAGGAATGATCAGCCATGATCATGTTGAATGGCGGTGCAGGCTCGAAGGGCTGAATGGCCTACTCCTGCACCTATTGTCTATTGTCTAATACATACCATTCAGGCTGAATGTCTTTCCTTTCTTAGAATCCTGAAGGTCTTAATTTTGTGACCCTTCTGAGGCTGGGTTTAGAGGCAGGAGGAGGTGGGGTGGAGGGACCAGGAAAAAGTATAGATCCAAGCCAGAGCTGAGCTCTGATTCTCTCTCAATCTAAGAAGTTTCCCAGGCATGACTGGGGAACCGGAGGGATAGTCAAGTAACTTTTTATTTTCTGGCATTGTCAACATTTTGGGTATAAGTGGATGCTTGCTACCTCCTGGGGGCCACCAGGTTAATGAAGGTGGTCACTTGTTGTAACCTGTGAGGGATGGAGTAGGTTGTCTATCAAATCCAGAAGCTTTGAGGTCCAATAGTGTGGTCGTAGGCAGGAAAGGCCAGGCCCTATTCTAAACGATACCTCCCAGAAGGATTTTGCTTCTGCTCAGATCGCTCTGCTGTCTTCAGTCCTTGTCACTTTTGATCTTTTGTGAGCACCTTCAGAGCTGCATTCACTTTCAGGCACCTTTGCTGTCCCTACTTTCTTCAGCAGTGGAATCTGGGTGATTAAATATTTTGATTGAAACAAGACTTGTGTAACTAGAAGGAATTGAGTCCATTTGCCAATACAGCCCTGTACTATTATCATGGAATGGACAAAAAAGGAGCTGATTCACTCACCTTTTACGTTTTTCTGTGTTAAGAATTTACTGGTTTGTCTTTGAACCTGGCTGTTTTGCTTATGTTTAGACCTGATCAGAAAATGTGTTTCGACAAATAAGTCTCTGCATTTGAGAGTGTTTGTCTAACTGAAATTTAGTTTTAAAACAAAATAAAGAGCATGTAGATTTGAGGAATTTTGTAGGCTCTCCTAACTCTAAAGGCACCAGTATCAGGGATCAGTGCCAGAAATTTGGAGAGGGCAAGCTAGGCAAACGAGACTTTTTGTTTCATATTTGGAATTAAGCCCAAACTTAATTTAATCCCATGACGACATCCTCAATCCAATGAATTAAATAGTCATTGAAATTCACTGGAAACTGAAGCTTATTAAAGGTGAGAATAACTATCTATTCATATCATCCAGGGAAGTTATTTGGGTGGAACTGAGAAATAAGAAAGGGATGATCACCTTATTGGGATTATATTATCGACCCTCTGATAGTCAGAGGGAAATTAAGAAACAAACTTGTAAGGAGATCTCAGTAAGAGTAATAGGGTAGTTATGGTAGGGGACTTTAACTTTCCAAACATTGACTGGGACTGCCATAGTGTTAAAGGTTTAGATGGAGAGGAATTTGTTAAGTGTGTACAAGAACATTTTCTGATTCAGTATGTGAATGTGCCTCCTAGAGAAGGTGCAAAACTTGACCTAGTCTTGGGAAAATAAGGCAGGGCAGGTGACTGAGGTGTCAGTGAGGGAGCACTTTGGGGCCAGCGACCATAATTCTATTAGTTTTAAAATAGTGATGGAAAAAGATAGACCAGATCTAAAAGTTGAAGTTCTAAATTGGAGAAAGGCCAATTTTGATGCTATTAGTCAAGAACTTTTGAAAGCTGATTGGAGGCAGATGTTCGCAGGTAAAGGGACGGCTGGAAAATGGGAAGCCTTCAGAAATGAGATATCAAGAATCCAGAGAAAGTATATTCCTGTCAGGGTGAAAGGGAAGGCTGGTAGGTA
>NC_057734.1:22884623-22923275 GCF_004010195.1 Chiloscyllium plagiosum | reverse complement strand
CAGAACTGGCTCAAAGGTAGAAGACAGAGGGTGGTGGTGGAGGGTTGTTTTTCAGACTGGAGGCGTGTGACCAGTGGAGTGCCACAAGGATCGGTGCTGGGTCCTCTACTTTTTGTCATTTACATAAATGATTTGGATGCGAGCAGAAGAGGTACAGTTAGTAAGTTTGCAGATGACACTAAAATTGGAAGTGTATTGGACAGCGAAGAGGGTTACCTCAGATTACAAGAGGATCTGGACCAGATGGGCCAATGGGATGAGAAGTGGCAGATGGAGTTTAATTCTGATAAATGCGAGATTTTGCATTTTGGAAAAGCAAATCTTAGTAGGATGTATACACTTAATTTTATGGTCTAGGGAGTGATGCTGAACAAAGAGACCTTGGAGTGCAGGTTCATAGCTCCTTGAAAGTGGAGTCGTAAGTAGATAGGATAGTGAAGAAGGCGTTTGGTATGCTTTCCCTTATTGGTCAGAGTATTGAGTACAGGAGTAGGGAGGTCATGTTGCGGCTGTAAAGGACATTGATTAGGCCACTGTTGGAATATTGTGTGCAATTCTGGTCTCCTCCCTATCGGAAAGATGTTGTGAAACCTGAAAGGGTTTACAAGAATGTAGCCAGGGTTGGAGGATTTGAGCTACAGGGAGAGGCTGAACAGGCTGGGGCTGTTTTCCCTGGAGCGTCGGAAGCTGAGTGGTGACCTCATAGAGGTTTACAAAATTATGAGGGGCATGGATAGGATAAATAGGCAAAGGGATATCTGGTTGGCATGGACGGGTTGGACCGAAGGGTCTGTTTCTGTGCTGTACATCTCTATCTGAATCTTCAAAATAAAACTTAGGAAGAAGACACTCAAAATGTTTTTTCTTCTTGATGGCCGGAGACTGGAGGAGTTTAAAAGTTTGATGATTTATTCTTGCCAGTGAGCTCTTGACCTGAACCTAATATTTATTCTTCTCTGTTTACAGCTGCCAGCCCCACAGTTCATCCAGTGTTAAGTCCCAAGAACCAATTCTGTGTAATGAGCTTGGACCCAGATACTCTTCCCACTATTGCCACTATTCTCATGGATGTAATGTTCTACTCTGCAAGGTTTCAAACTTCTTTAAAAAATCTTTGATAAATGGTGCTTAATATAGTAATTGCTTACTGTGTAATCCACATAACCCTTTATAGATGAATCTGTTAATGTAATTTTGGGGAAGTACATGTGGTACTTTTTTTGATTCAACATCAATCTCAGATTTAAAAAAAACCTTGAGTCCTTTTCATCCCTAAAATACCCTGATATATTTTTGACTGAGTTTGATTTCATAGAATGCAAAAGATTGAAATGAATTTGCGATTGCTTCTCAAAAGGAAATGCTGAGGAATTAATGTATCCTTCTGTTGCAGTTTGAAAGCTCTGCCTGCTGATCAGGATCTTGACTACATTCGTTTCTTTTCTTTTTCATTGATCGATGGCTATATTTCAATAGTAGTGGACACACAGACACAGAAGAGGTTGGTGTTCTTGAAAGTCTTTTAAGAGAACTTTGTGACATTAGGGATTTTGGAATATACTAAAGTCTTTGGAATACTTTGGAATATGTTGTTATTTGATATTCCCCCCCCCCCCAAACAATGAATGATATTGTCTGAAAAGAATGAGCACTGCACTCTGTGCCATTTTTCTGTTTTGTAAGTACGGCAGCAAATTGTTACTGAGATTTGTGCTGCTTCAAAACCTCAGATGAAATTTGATTTTCTGCTGCTTACCTTTTTCTCATTAGACCTATAGAAACTTGTAAAATAGGAGGCCCTGTTATCCATGTTGCCAATGTTGGCTCTTTCAGAGTTATCCAATTTGTGTTCAGCTATACTCTTGAAAAATTTATTTTTGACATTATAACCAATTCCCTCTTGGAAGTTACTATTCAATGTATTTCCAGGCTCTGTTCACTAACTCATAATGCAAAAAAAAAACTCTGCCTCTTTCCTCTGTTCCTTTTGTCAATTCTGTTGAGTTTGTGTTCTCCCTTAGCTATGCAGTCAAATATTATCATTAATATTTTTTGCATCTGTATAGTCTCCCTTGATACTGTCTACTGTAAAGAAAATAATTCCAGCTTCACTCATTTTTCTATTTAACTGACTTTATAAGTCCTAAGCACAGTGGCTCGGTGGATAGCACTGCTGCCTCACAGCACTAGGGTCTCGGGTTCGATTCCAGCCTCAGGTGTCTGAATGTGTGGAGTTGGCACATTCTCCCTCTGTCTGCGTGGGTTTCCACTGGGTGCACCGGTTTCCTCCCATAGTCCAAAGATGTGCGGGTCAGGTGAATTGGCCATGCTAAATTGCCCATAGTGTAAGGTGCATTAGTCAGAGGGAAATGGGTCTGGTTGGGTTACTCCCCTGGAGGGTTGGTGTGGACTGGTTGGGCCAAAGGGCATGTTTCCACACTGTAGGGAATTGAATCTAATCTGCAGCATCATGGAATCTTTTCTAAGTATTATGTGCTTAAAATGTTTCCCACTGTTGTTCTACATCGTTGTTTGCTTATATTATCCCCATCCACTTTATTTTTTGAAGTTCTTTCTCGCCCCCTTTTGAGGTCAGCATTTCCCCAATCCTGCTCTTTGTTATATATGATGTCTTTCTCAGTTGTTATTCTTAAAGCAGGCCTTTGCAATGTGGAGCTCAGAACCCCAAGTGGGGTCGTGAAATCTGGGACTATAGTGACTCTTGTGAAGTTTGGATTAAAGTTACAACAGAAATGCTGTCACTCTAACAGTGCCCTCACTGGCAACCATGACCATTTTCAAACCTCGATATGGAGTCGCAGTGGGAAGATGTTTGGAAAGCAGCATCTAAAAGCATAAAAGACATTGGTCATACATTTTATTTCTTTTAGCTACCCCATTCCTAGTCCCAGTGGTAAATCCTCTCTCCTTTGTTCGGTTTCTTGAACACTTTAAATTAGAATTGAATCTTGTACATTATCATAGAGACAATAATAGAATTTCCCTGTTTTCCTGTCCTTTCTCTCTCCTAGTCAGTTGATTACTTTAAGAATAGTGGAAATCCCCCTGCCCCTAATAATTATTATTCTGCTACTTAATCTCTTTGATTCTATTTGTACAATTCTTCCTCCACCATTTTAGGTGGCCTCTAGATTACCCTAATCAATGCTTTTCTTATCATTTTATCTCAACCACATGGATTTTATTTTTGTATTGTAATGAGCCTGTCTCCACCATCCTTCTCTGTTCTGATGTTTTTCACAGGTGTAGCTGCTGTAATCCACTTTCCCTTTTGTCCTTCACTTTTGTAATTATAACCATGCCTTGCAGCTTTTAAAATTTCTAGTCTTGATCTTTCTGCAACCATGTCATAAGAAAACATAGCATTCTTGTTTTCCAGCAACATAGTATTGCCTTGATTTCTTCTTGTTATGAAAGGCACTATATTTCAGTACAGGCAGGCTAACTGATTCTTAATTGCAGAAGTTGCTGGAAAAACTCTGAATGACAAAGTGTTACTGGACTCAACCTTTAACTCTGCTTTCTCTCCACAGATGCTGCCAGACCTGCTGAGTTTCTCCAGCAATTTGTTTTTGCTTGATTTCCAACACCTGTGGTTCTTTGTTTTGTATTATCTTGATTGTAGCTTGTACTTCTTAAAAAGCTGATACAAATTAAATATTTGTTAAATAATTCTATTTACCTTTTTTCCATCAAAATCTTGACAATGTACTCATTAGCTCTGTTTTCCTGATTTTGCTTGTATCTAGGCTGATTTTAGTTTCCTTTACAATGCAAAATGAGTCCAGTGGATAGTGGGCTGGATTAATAAACTCCAAATTCTTAGCTTTGGGCCGAATGGCCTTTTCTTGCTATCTGTGCTGAGGATTGGGATGGATAATTGTCTCGAGTTGATAAGCCAGGGCCAAGTAATACAAATGTGTGAATACATGAACATTGTATACTTAAGCCTGATTTATCTTGAGATATTATTTGCTTATTTTATATGTCGCTCTTTTATCTCAGGAGTGATTTTTGTTTAAGTGGTTGTGGATTGGATCCACAATGGGAGATGCTATGTGGGTCATGGTGACCTTCCCAACAGGCCAAATGAGCCTTTTGCATTGTTTCTACTTGACCAGTTGTTTGCACTTAACAGGTTTCCCAGCAACCTGCTGCTCACCAGTGCCTCGAGTGAGTTATGGAGGATGGTGCGGATAGGTGGACAGCCCCTGGGATTTGGTAAGTATGAATGCCGCCAACTTTTGCACTTGCTGTTTTTCTTGCATTAATAGTTGGATGGGAGATGATAAACTGGAGATTTAATGAGCTAATCATCCTGGTTTTAATTTCCCTACAAAATGCCTTTGGATGTGCAGGTTGATTTTCAATGGAGGAATGCCAGGATTTGATCACATTCATTTACTTTCACAAGAGTGCATTATGACTGATAACAATCTTTAGACTTTGATCAGAAATAAATGGGATGAAACTTTGTTTGTAGAAGATTTGATTATCTCTAGGGAAAGTAATCAGTAAATGCTTTCCTAACCTGGGGTTACTGGAATGAGGATGTCCAGTTCCTGCTGGGGTCAACAGTCCATTTTATGAAATTATCCTGCTGTTTGTAAGAGTTGCTCAGAAGTGTATCTCTCCATATTGTCTGCCATTGTATTTCTCTTGGTGACACTGTTTCATTTTTAAGGAAAAAACCTATTTCTTTATAATGTTGGCCTCCCATGGTGAGTTAGTGGCAAGCAAAGGTTTCAGGGTTATTTTCTGATTTTATTTCTGTTTATTCTGTGTGGAAATAATTATTGATCTACTGACATTACCAAATGTCACCTTGCCTGCTTGCTCAGTTATTTTGTTTATGTTCAAGAGAACAATAATAACAGATTTCTAGGTATTAAAGATTGTAATGGAAATGGGTATTGCATAGGAAAATGACACTGAAATAATGGTCATTACTCCTATTTTAAATATTCTGAAAATGGCTGCTACAAACCAAGTTTCAAGTAAATACTTTATTTTCATATGGACACCCACAGAAATCTGGGGAATTCATGCACCTCCTTATTTAAGGATGGACTGATCAATTCAAAATGACCATTGACTTTCAGATTTTCTACCTCCCTTCTTTATTGCTAGACAAACGGGAATGTTGAAACTCTATTCCCTTCTATTTAACAGAGATAGAATCTATCAACTTTCTGTTGGATTACATTCACAGAAAACTGACTCTTCAAAGGTTGTTAAACCATAGCACAGCACAGGCTTAGAATTTATATGAATGCAAGGCCCTTACTTGGAAATGTCTTTCAGCATATGACTTTTCAGGCATCATATTTTCTTAAAGACTTGAAGAATCAAACACCTTTTTGCAGATAAAGCTACCAAAACTATTGAAACTATTAGAGCACCAACACTTTTCAACTTCATGTTTGTGAGAAACGATCTGAGAAATTTAGATAACGAAATCTTTGCAGTGTGCTGAGAATTTCTTGCTTTACAACACATTCTTAATTCAACTTGAAAGTATGTAAGTCATTTGAGAAGCTACAGGACGGGCGCGTGGCAGACTAGAGATAATGAATTGAAGGCTGAGAATTCTAATTTATGTACTTGGTGGTGTTGAATCTTGTTTGAGATAGTGTTGATTTCAGATGTTTGAGATATTTGTGTTGATTAAAGTGTGAGCAAATAAATAACCTTTTTATTTTTGTACTTTCAAAAGCTTGCTGCTGGATTACTTAATTGAATTCCACACCCTATGGGAAAAATCTAATCTTGGGCAGTAAGAAAATACACCCATTTTGTCTGCAATATGTAAAACAAAACATAAATATCCATGTTTAATACTATAACTGTATTAAAAGCCAAGTACTTCTAAAAATGGCTAATTAGAAGCAAGAAGGATGTGAACCCCCGAAAGAAGAGAATTTCAGTAAACTCTCACTCACCCCAACCCAAAATAAAAGCAGACTGTGGATCACATCAAGGAAGTAGTACAAGGCAATGCAATGCCAAATAACAGGAGCATCCGGGTTGGAGGCTTGTTGACTTGTGTTTCATTGGGAATGGAGTCGAGGCAGTGGGGTCAGGCCTGATGGTGTACAAAATGAGGGGAGATGTGAAACCACAGATCTGCAGGTTCTGGTTAGCATAAGGGTGGGTTAGACTGTGTGGAGTATTGAGAGGCCCAATGTAGCTGCATGTGGTTCAGCACATCTGGTGATGGATTGCTAAATCTTTAAACCTCCTCAATGCTGCCCATTAAACAATACGATTCATACAGTGTGTCATTCAGACAGACTTTTAGATAGAAATGGGGACCAGAACATTTTTAACTGTGAAATACAAATTTGCCTACTGTATGTCTGGAGGAAAATAGCCTGTCAGTGAGAATGGGGAATATGATACTTCAATTGCATCTCCGGAAGACTGTACTAGTCATAGATAACAAGTGACGATTGACTTGCTCATTTCCAGGTTAGATTGGTTTTTGTTCATTGACTTTAGCTGTAGAATCAAAATAGATAATTTTCCTAAAATATTGGACATTTGTGATTCATTGTCTTTTTTTTGCACTGCCTTGTATTGGTCATTTCGTCTCATTTATTTTAAGTTTACATATTGTATGGTTAAATGAGTTAATGTCCCTTTTTATATGGCATATTATGATATGACATGATTTTTGTGCAATTTTCTGTCTCGAAAGATCAATAGCTGATTTTGTTTTTGCCCATCAGTTATCTGTCATCCTTTTTTTAATGCATCTGTGCTGAACTGGAGCAGTTCATCGACTTCATCAACTTCCACCCTACCTTCAAATTCACTGATAGTCATAGAGATGTACAGGACAGACCCTTCGGTCCAACCCGTCCATGCTGACCAGATATCCCAACCCAATCTAGTCCCCATCAGTTATCTGTCATCCTTTTTTAATGCATCTGTGCTGAACTGGAGCAGTTCATCGACTTCACCCACAACTTCCACCCTACCTTCAAATTCACTGATAGTCATAGAGATGTACAGCACGGAAACAGACCCTTCGGTCCAACCCAATATGCTGACCAGATATCCCAACCCAATCTAGTCCCACCTGCCAGTACCTGACCCATATCCCTCCAAACTCTTCCTATTCATTATACCCGTCTCGATGCCTTTTAAACCTCACTTGGTTTATCTTGGACACCTCCCTCCCCTTTCTTGACTCCTTGTTTCCATCTCCGGTGACCAGTCTACAGACTGGTATTTACTATAAACCCACAGACTCCCTAACTATTTGGACTACACCTCTTCCCACCCAGTATGCTGCAAGAACTCCAGTCCGTTTTCCCAGTTCCTCTGCCTCCACTGCATTTGCTCTGACGAGGAGACATTCCACTCCCAAGTATCTCAGATGTCCACTATTTTGAACAATGTACTTTATCCCCAGTCTGTCGTCCAGACAGCCCTCCACTGCACCTCCTTCATTCCCTGCTCTACAGTTCTAAACATACCACCCCACCAGTCTCCACAACCAGTGTATTATCCTTTTAAACACTTCCACCAACTCCAATAGACCCCACCACTAAGAATATCTTCCCATCCCCATTCCTATCTGCCTTCTGCAAGGGCCATTTCCCTTAGACAGTCCTTGGTTTGTGCCACTCTCCACCAACCCCCCAAACCCCTAGGTATGTTCCCCTGGAACTGAAAATGCAGCAAAACCTGCTGGCACACCATTCCTCTCATCTCCATCCAGGGCCCCAAACAGTCCTTCCAGGTGAGGCAGAGGTCACCTGTCTCCCTTCCAACCTAGTTTACTATATCCGTGCTCCCAATATGGTCTCACATCGGTGAGACCAAATGTAAACTGGTCTCACATCGGTGAGACCAAATGTAAACTCAGGGCACGTTTCGCTGAGCATCTCAACCGGACCCACGGGCCAACATGACCTCCCAGTCACTGCCTGTTTTAATTCCCCTTCCCACTCCCTTTCCGACGTAACCATCCTTGGCCTCCTCCGTTGCTACAGCAAATCAGACCGCAAACTGGAGGAACAACAGCTAGTCTTCCGCCTGGGCAGCCAATAGCCCGGAGGATTCAACATTTGAATTCTCCAAATTCAAATAGACTCCCTTCCCATCCATTGACTCTCATTCCTAGCCCTTCGTGCTCCCTTTCATTCCTCTGACCAACCCCTCCTTCCAGCTCCCAACCAAATTCATTCCTCCCATTGACTAACCAGGCCATACAGTCTACCTGTGTTCACGTATCCCTACCTCCCTCTCCCCCACTATCCCTTTATCGGCAGCTCCCCTTACACCCACTCCCAATCCTGAAGAAGCGCTAAACCCAGAAATGTTGACTTCTGCACCTCCTGACTCCACTGGCTGGCATGGTGGCTCAGTGGTTAGCACTGTTCTCTCACAGCACCAGGGGCCTGGGTTTGATTACAGTCTCTGACGACTATGTGGACACACTCTGCCCATGTCTGTGTGGGTTTCCTCCCACAGTCCAAAGATGTGAATTGGCCATGCTGAAAAGGGTCTGGGTGGGTTACTCTTCAGATGTGGACTTGCTGGGCTGAAGGGGCTGTTTCCACACAGTAGGAATTCTAATTCTAATTCGAGTTAGAATGATGCTGCCTGCTTGCTGTGTTCTTCCAGCAGCTGCGGTTTGTTTCTACTCCTTTTGAATAAGCAGCACATCACTAATCAAGATGAATCTCCGGTGGGGAAAGGGATACTTTGCAATTCTGATCTCTTTCAATTTGGGCTTTAGATTTCAGATTTGGAATGCTACTGTGTCTCTCTCTATACTCTTTAGTACAAATCTAATCTGTGTGGCTGATTTGTTGGGGGCCTGTAAATTTTTATATTTTTTCAAAACAAATCCCATTAACTGTCTATTTAGCAGCTTGTTGAACTTCAATGCAGAGGGGAAGCCCCTCATCTATTTGACCTTCACTTGCAAAGGTGACACTTTTGTATCATGTTTAAATGCTGTGGCTGAGAGCACCTGGTTATTTCCATGGCCTAATGTAATGGAAGGGCTGTCTGAATGTAAGCATAATGCAGTGAAGATAATTATTGTAAATTCACTGTGCAGTAGTGTTGGTTGTTTAATCCATCTGTTGTATGCAAATCCTGACTTTTTTTTAAAATTTTAAATTTGTCTGTTCAGATGAATGTGGGATTGTTGCACAGATCTCCGAGCCTCTAGCAAATGCTGACATTTCTGCGTACTATATCAGCACCTTCAATTTTGACCATGCACTGGTAAGAGTTTGATTCTTTTCTGTATGCATTTATATGGTGACCATATGCTTAAAAACCATGGACATTATTGGATTGAGGAAACAAGATGTTTTTCTGTAAAGTAGTGGGTGGAGCATAGTCACTTTTCTTGACTTTATTTGGTGCCTGAGTTTATTTTATTGTTTCCTCTTTGCAGTGGGCTCTGTTTATGCTACCGGCACTAGCTAAAGGAATTTTTTTTTTGTCTGAACGCTATATGAGCGTTTCCTTTAGAAAGTTGCAGTATTTCTTTTTGGAATGCATCAGCATGAACTATTGGATGATGTGGAGCTGGGTCATTGTGGAATGACCTGCTGCTGGAAGAATATACAGTATTCTCACAAACTGATGGAAAACCAAGTTGTTGCTTGGGGGAAGAACTGGCAAAGGTTAAAATTCTGACTTTTGAACATCATCTTTTTCAGCCTCCCCCCACCACCTTTTTTTGTAATTTCTTTTATTATCTATGGTAACACTAGCAATCATGGAATTGTCACCTGATAGTGAATAAACTGTTTACGAATTCTCTCATCCTCCCAATAAGTGAAGATCTGTCCATCAAATGCAGTAATTACATCATCCTGTTTTAGAATGTGGTTTATGTATCTGAATCTTGTATGACTTTTCAACCAATTAAACCTTGAAAATGTTTTTTGCCAATTTTCAAAAGTTTTTGGGAGCTGCTTTTATACTGACAAATTAGGGCATGTTTCAACCCTTTTTCATTTAATGGTTTAAAATTCCTCAGCATGGAATATTTTATAGTGAACAACAGGTTTAGCCATTCATTTGTAAGGCTTCTTCAACCAGATTAAAAGGACAGCAGATACACGGAACATCACCATCTGGAAGGTTCCTTCCAAGCCATTTTGAACAGATTTTCAGATTGTAAGCAGGGTTCACTGGTGAGGTAATTTCTCCTTTTGAGTTACATCAGTGATATAAATCAATATTTATTCAGAAATATATTGAAGATGAGGAATTTAGGAATAAACTTCAAGACAGACGATTGGTGAAACGTCCTGACTTGGAACTATATTCCTATTCAATCAGTCTCACTGAGTCTACATCCTGGAACTCTTTCCAACAGCACCATATTGTCCTTACACCCCAAGGACCACAGCAGTTCTTGTAGGCAGCTGACCACCTTTTCCAGTGCCGTTAAGGATTGACAACAAATATTGACCTAGCCTGCATCGCCATGTCTCATCAACTTTAAAAGCAATGATCCCATGTGATTGACATTTTTGGCTCTTTCTTCTGGTATGATTGTAATATAGCACCTGTGCATCTTGTCTAAGGGCTTGACATCTTCCTAAAATGTGGTGCCCATAATTGGACTAAATATTCCATCTGAGCCATAACCAGTTTTGAGTCTTTTTTTAAAAGAAGTGTTAATTCCTTGGAGTTTTTTTTGCACAGTATATTTTTATTAAATCCCAAGATTTTGATTTTGTTTAAGATACATGTTAACTCTTGGACATGTTATATCTGCATTAACATGATAACGTCTAATTTATTCTTTATTCTTTATTTTTCCAGTCAAAATGAATCATTTCACTTTTTTTTTCAGAATGGCATTTCACCTGTCTTGTATCTGTCCGTTTCACCAATCGTCTGTCTTGAAGTTTATTCCTAAATTCCTCATCTTCAATATATTTCTGAATAAATATTGATTTATATCACTGATGTAACTCAAAAGGAGAAATTACCTCACCAGTGAACCCTGCTTACAATCTGAAAATCTGTTCAAAATTGCTGTGTTCTATCCCTCAACCAGTTTCCTATCCACATTTAATCCCATGAGCTTTGATGAAAATTCACAAAGTAGCCTTTTTAGCGAACAACATCTTTTGAAACTTCACACATTAATTGCACTATCCTCATCAGCCATCCGTTATTTCTCAATTAGTTTAGTTTAGATACTCCCTATTCTCCAGCAGCTGTGTAAAAAGTTGAGTATTCCAGAATGAATCAGATATTTAAAAAAAAAAATTAAAAATGCCTCTTGTCCTCTGTGGGCTGCCAAAATTAACTCAAGTCTGCATTGGTCATGTTTGAATTACTTGATTTCTCATTTTACTTGTTTTATATAAGATGTAAACTCTGCTCCAACTGGATCTGGTCCAGTTCTCTTTTTAACAGGTACAGAGTCCAAAGGTCTGCTGTATGGTTGGGGCAGCAGAGCAAAGAGCTACTTGTAATCCAAGGGTCCATCCTGATGAAGGACTTTTGCCCGAAATGTCAATTTTCCTGCTCCTCAGATGCTGCCTGACCTGCTGTTCTTTTCCAGCACCACTCTAATCTAAACTACTTGCAATCTAAGCTAATTCAATCCTTTCCTGACTTCTTTAGCATGACTCTTGTATCTACCAACAGGAATGTACTCCATTGTAAAGTTGTCATAGCCCCAGAAGAGACAGCGCTGTTGTGTCATAGAGTAATATTAGAAATGGTTTAGCCTGAGAGCCACTATGCCTCAGATGGGAGGAGAGGCTGAGAAGGTGGGACATTTGTGGTGACCTCAGTCGATACAGTGCTACTGGCATCACTCTGCGTTACAAGCCAGCCATCTAGCCAACTATTATTTTAATATTTCACTCATTTAATGTTTTTAAATGAAAACAACTCCAAGGTGAACAGAACTAACTTCTCAAGTCTCATTTATAGTCATATATTTTGCAGGCTTAAAAATATCTTTTTAAAAAAGATTTGGGTATTACCTTCGGAACATAAGGACATGGGAGACTGGTTAGCAAGGTTAGATCTCAGGGAATAGAGGGACATCTAGCCATTTGGATACAGAACTGGCTCAAGGTAGAAGACAGAGGATGGTGGTGGAGGGTTGTTTTTCAGACTGGAGACCTGTGACCTATGGTGTGTTACAGGGATCAGTGGTGGGCCCACTGCTTTTTGTTCTGTATATAAATGATTTTGATGTGAACATAGGAGGTATAGTTAGTAAGTTTGCAGATGACTACAAAATTGGAGGTGTATTGGACAGTGAGGAAGGTTACCTCCGCACAACAGGATCTTGTTCAGATGGGCTGAGGAGTGGCAGATGGAGTTTAATTCAGATAAATGTGAGGTGCTGCATTTTGGGAAAGCAAATCTTAGCAGGACTTATACACTTAATGGTAAGGTCCTAGGGAGTGTTGCTGAACAAAGAGACCTTGGAGTGCAGGTTCGTAGTACCTTGAAAGTGGAGTCGCAGGTAGATAGGATAGTGAAGAAGGTGTTTGGTATGCTTTCCTTTATTGGTCAGAGTATGGAGTACAGGAGTTGCGGCTGTATGGGACATTGGTTAGGCCACTCGGGTGGCGTCCCTGCTATAGGAAAGATGTTGTGAAACTTGAAAGGGTTCAGAAAAGATTTAAAAGGATGTTGCCAAGGTTGAGGGGTTTGTGTTATAGTGAGACACTGAAAAGGCTGGCGCTGTTTTTCCTGGGGCTTTGGAGGCTGAAAGATGGCCTTTAATAGAAGCTTCTAAAATGATGAGGGGCATGGATAGGGTGAATAGGCAAGGTGTTATCAGAGATGGGGAGTCCAAAACTAGAGGGCGTAGGTGAGGGGGGTGGTGGGAATATAGAAAAAGGACCTAAGGGGCAACATTTTCACACAGAGGGTGGTGTGTGTATGAAATGAGCTGCCAGAGGAAGTGATGGAGGCTGGTACAAGCCCAACATTTAAAAGGCATCTGGATTAGTACATGAATAGGAAAGGTGTACAGGGAAATGGGCCAAATGCTGGCAAATGGGACTAGCTTAATTTAAGATATTTGGTCGGCATGGACAAGTTGGACCGAAGGGTATGTTTCCATGCTGTAGAGCTGTAATGCTAAAAATTGCATACATTTGATTGCAAGCACTTGCCTTTTTAACATTTTGGTTTGGACTGGGTGGCATAACAGGTGAGGAATAATCATAGTTGAGGTTTTCATTGGGAAGATACCTTTTTATAAAGGCAATTTCCCTTTAAGCTGCTTTGGTTCAACCAGATTAATCTACTTATTTTCTTCTTATCCCTCAGGTGCCTGAAGAAGATATTGATAATGTTATTACTATGCTGCATAGACGTCAGAATGGTGAAAGATAGCCGAGATTGCTCGACGTTATATTTACAATGTCTTCATCAAGTTGATGTGTCAATTTCGGAGACCAGAAATTATTGTCTCTCAAAAACCTATGCTATCAGCATAAGGCAGACATTTAGACTGGGTTTTCTACAATATTTAATAGTTGAACAATTTACTTAGAATAACGCTTGCTAATTTTCTTCAGAAAGGTTTTAGTTGAATTCTGTTTACTACTTCAATGATTGAACTCTTATGCACAGCCATGAAAATTTGCATTACCATTTTGCACTAAGACCTTCAATGTGTGGGTGGTCTTGTTCAAAGACCTGGAAAATGTTCCTGTTTTGCTTCACAAGGGTAAAGTGGATATTGTGTGCAGAATGGTTTAAAACAACATATAATGCAAGTAAGTCTGGTCACAAACCTTGAAACATTTGAGTTTTATCAGACTCCAACCCAAGGTTGTCTTTAAGCCTGAAGAAAATTGGAGGACGTTGGGAATTGTTGAGGGGAAGACGCTAAAAGCTTTACTCAACTATTGGAATTAGTCCATGGATGAATTTTTAATCCGACGCAGGCTGCAAAGAATTATACTTTAATTTTCCATGAAAATCTTATCTAATTCATTACTAAGTATTTTCATATACTTGCAGTTATAATCTTCCTTGATCTGTAATTAAGTGGTGCTGCTACTCTTGCATTACAGCAAGCTTCCTTCATCTCTGAAGGCCAAAAAGATGTGATCAAGGAATGTGGAATTAAAAAGCTGGCATCTTGTGGTTTTTATTAATGAAAACGTTCAACAGGTGCTTTAGTTACACGGCAACCAGAATATGCTGAGGAGTGATTTTAAATTTAAAAGTTTATTACTTTCAGTTCAGGAACTGAAGCTGTAACTGTGAAGCTAATTACTGAGCAGATATCTGGTTGCTGACTGTAAACTTGTTTCTTTGGGATTGTTTAAGTCTTATTAAAATTAGAACTAATTTGTGAAAACAAAGAGTGTCTGTGTGGTTCCTGAACATACAAATCAGTTAGAAAAAGGTACAACGCAATATTGAAGGAAGCAGTAGCTGATTATGTGGAGTACTTTCAATGTTGGCTACTCCTCAATCCTATGCTCACGCAATCAAACTCTTATTTACATGCTCACTTCAAGTGGCTTCCATTGAGAGTCCTGTTCGGTTGTTGGCAAGTTGTTCAAAAATCATTGGTAATTCTTTCCACATGCTGCTAATAATATTTCCCCAACTGCTTTGTCCTAGTTAATGATTCCAGAAGGGTGAAGCTTCTAGTTCTGATCCTATAGAATGCTTTATTTTTGAACATGGACATTTCCGAGAAATAGCTGTGGATATTTGTAGGACAATTAAAATGTCATTGTATACTACTTTCTTCCCCGAGCTGACTTCAATAGATTATATTCCCATCAACGTGATCTGTTGTGAAACTGTTTACATGGTGAATGTAAGCACAAGATTTCATTTTCTTTCTGAATGAAATTGCTCAATTGCAGCAATGTTGAGTCCAACTCTTCAGTCCAACTTGTCCATGCCAACCAGATATCCCAAATTAATCTAGTCCCATTTTCCAGCACAACTCCTTTCGCGGACAGCTCAGTCTTGCTCTTAAAGTGCACCATTCCCACCTATTTTCCCCCTTTTTATATCAATCCAGCTAATTAACCCTAATCATTTGTTAACTACTTCATATATTAACAGATTCCCTCATGAAACGTTTGAAGCTAAATTATGCTTGAACAATGACTTTTTTTTTACATTCAATATCTTTGCATTAAGCTATCGTTCAGTAACCACTTTTCATATTTGATATGCAAACCATCTTCTACACCCTCCCCCCCCCCCCCCAAAAAAAAAACAAAAATGCACATTTAATCGCAAAGCAGTTTGAAAATGGACCCCTTTTCATTATTCTTCTAACCTCTTATGTCATCCTGTTTGAGGATCTCTAATATTTTTGTTGGAGGTGCCTCCAATCTGACAACTGGTGACGTGTCAAACTAGTGTCGAGTGTGGTGCTGGAAAAGCACAGCAGGTCAGGCAGCATCAGAGGAGCAGGAAAAATCGATGTTTTGGGCATAAGCCCTTCTTCATTCCTGATTTAGGGCTTATGCCTGAAACGTCTATTGTCTTGCTCCTCGGATGCTGCCTGACCTGTGCTTTTCCAGCACCACATTATCAACTCTGATCTACAATCTTCACTTCCTCCTCCTTATGTCAAACTATATTTTTATTTAGGAAATCTCTTATTTCTAACAGTTCTTTTACACCAGCAAGGTCAGTCATAGGGCTGTTTCCATGGTGTCTAACTCTTCATTCCAAATCATCCATGCTGACCAGATATCCTAAATTGATCTAGATCTATTTGCCAGCATTTGGCCCATTACCCTCTTAAATCCTTCCTATTTATGTATGCATCCAGGTGCCTTTTAAATGTTGTAATTGTATCAGCCTCCACCACTTCCTCTGGCAGCTCATTCCATACATGCACCACCCTTTATGCAAAAAGGATGCCCCTCTGGTGTGTCTCCAATCTCTCCGCTCTCCCCTTAAACCTGTGCTCTCTACTTTTGGACTCCCAAATGTGGAGAAAAATACCTTGTTTATTTACCCTTCCATGTCTCTCATGATTTTATAAATTTCCATAAGGCCCCCCCTCAGATTCTGATGCTCCAAGGAAAATAACCCTAGCCTATTCAGCCTCTCCCTAGAGCTCAAACCCTCCAAACCTACCAACATTCTTGGAAATCTTTCCTGAACCCTTTCAAGTTTCACAGCATCATCTTTCCTATAGCAAGGAGGCCAGAACCTAATTGTGTATTCTAAAAGTTTGGTATGTGAGTAGTGCTGTTTGGTGGCATCACCAAGTTGACACCTTGTTTTTGGGTATGCCTGATGCTCCTGGCATGCCCTTATACACTATGTCCTGGCTTGATGGTAATGGTTGAGTGGAGAATATGCCGACCAATGAGGTTAGTTATTGTGCTGGAGTACAATTCTGCTGCTGTTGATGGCCCACAGTGCCTCGTAGATGTCCAGTCTTAAGGTGCTAGATCTGTTTGAAGTCTGTCCTATTTAGCACTCTGGTAGGGCTACACAACACAATGGAGATTTATTCTTGATGTGAAGGAGGGACTTTGTCTTCACAAGAGTTGTATGGTGGTCACTTTAATTGCTATTGATGTGGATGGGTGGGATCTGCAGCTGGCAGATTGGCAATGATGAGGTCGTGTTTTTTATTCTCTTGCTGGATACCTCACCATCTGCCGCAGATGAAGTCCTTTAGCACCCAGTCACCTCGATCAGTATTGCTGCTGCTGCTGAGCAACTCTTGGTGGTTGACATGGAAATCCTCCATCCAAAGTGTATTTTGCACCCTTGCCATCCTTCAAGTGTTCAAAATGGAGGACTGAGTCATCAGCAAATGGAGGACACTACATGGTAATCATGAGGTTTCCTTGCCCACATTTAATCAGATGCAGAGAGTCCTAATGAGATCCGGAGTCAACGTTGTGAGCGCTCTTGGCGAATTTCTCCTGATTGTGCAGTGCTCACTTTCTCCACCACTGTGTTGCCATGCTAGTTGAGTCTGTCTGGCTGGTGGAATAGGACATATCCAGGAATGGTGACGGTGGTGCCTGGGACATTTGTATGGTATAATTCTGTGACTGTTGGACTGTTGCTTACTTGCTGTCTCACAGACTAGTCATGTGAATACACAAATTTGGAGCAGGATTAGGTCTTTGGTCCCTGCTACCTGCTTGGCCATGCTTTAAGGTCATAAATGTGGTCTCAACTCCATTTTCCCCCAATATCCTATATAAAGTGAGGCCTTATTAAAATTGAATGGCATTTTTTTCTGTCAGGTCTCCCAGTTTTGACACTAGCTCTCAGATTTTAGTAGGGATGACTTTGTAGGATTGACAGGCCTGTTTCTGCCATTGTCATTTTTGCTGTCTAGATCAATGCCAGTAGGTCTTTCTGGTTTCATTTCTTCATTGAAATTTCATAATGAATGATACAACTAAGTGACTTGCGAAGCCATTTCAGAGGACATTTGAGAGTCGGAAACATATTGCTGTGGGTCTGGAGTCACATTTAGGCCAGACCAGGTGAGGATGGCAGATTTCCTTCCCTGAAGGATATTACTGATGCTCAATGTCTTCTTTGCTTTCAAGATTTTCTCAACACCAGCATGTATCATCATAGTATGCAGTTTCAAAACATCTCATTTGCTACCCAATTTAGTATAAGTTTGCATTAAGCTTTGCTGTCCAGTCAAACTACTTGATCCATCCGTTTCTTCCTCGGATGTAAAATCATGTGACTAATTTCAGCTGAATGTTTTTATTTTAATACAGAATTTGGAGCTTGCATAGGTCTGAAGGAGAAAGTGATGATTGATTTTAAGAGGAGACTTGCGTACATGAGGGAGAAGAAAGTAAAAGCACATGGGAGTAGGCTCAGAAAAAATAATTGGACTCAAAGGAATCTTGCATAGAGTGTAACATTTCACAAATATCATTTTGGCTTGAGTGGTCCATTTCAGTGTTGTGGATTCAATGTAATTTTGGTGTGAAATATATTTTGGACAGTAAGTTTTAAATATGTTTCACATGCAGAGTTCCATAAAGTTGTCCTCCTCTAAGTGCTAGAAGAGAACATGTTAAAAGGACTTGCAATACAACTGGATGAAGTACATTTTTTCTTGTTCGCTAAGGATTATAGGTGTTTTGTAAATACATTACTGATCCGACAAATCTTCACCTCCAATAATTTCTTCAAATGTAACCACATATATCTGAGCTGCAACTTTGTTTTCAGTCCATTTGTAGCCCGTCTAGTGTTTGTCAATGAATTAAATGCTTGTCTGGAGCATGGTGTAGCAGGCAAGTGCTTGGTGGGCTCATTGAGCTAATTTCAGAAACTGGTGAACATGTCCACTGTACAATGCTCTCTCTTTTTCGTGAGGCAGAGTAGCACATTGATGCAGTTTGCAGCTGGGACAATATGTGAACATACAACTTTTTCGAGCAGGAGTAAGCCATTTGTTGCTTTGTTTTGACCCAAGATCATTTTTTGTTAAAAATCCCAACACCAGGTTATAGTCCAACAGGTTTATTTGGAAGTACTAGCTTTCGGAGCACTGCTCCTTCATCAGGTGATTGTGGAGAATAAGATTGTAAGACACAGAATTTATAGCAAAAGTTTACAGTGTGATGTATTGAAATCATATATTGAAAAAGACCCATATTGTTTAAGCCTCTCATCTTTTAGAATGACCATGCTGGTTTCACTTTTCATATGTAAATCGCAAAACTTTTTTATAAATTACATTCTCAAGTGCTCTTTAACAATTGGTGTCATGTTGGCCCAGATAAGGTATTGAAGGTGTTAACTCCCTGTGAGGCTGTCTGTACCACAATGGTCAGACTGATTCTAATCAACATGATCATTCCAAAAGATGAGAGACTTAACGAACAACCAAGGTCCTTTTCAATATATAATTTCAGTTACATCATACTGTAAACTTTTGCTATAAATTCTGTGTCTTACAATCTTTTCTCCGCAATCACCTGATGAAGGACCGGTGCTCCGAAAGCTAGTGCTTCTAAATAAACCTGTTGGACTATAACTTGGTGTTGTGTGATTTTAAACTTTGTACACCCCATCTCCAAATCATCAATTTTGGGTATAAGATACTGATGATCGTTTGGATGGAGATAGCATGAGAGTCCAGCATGAGCAGGAAATCACTATATTTTGAGGTTGATTTCTGGTCTGGATTTGTTATTCTGTGATCAATCTTTAGCAATTTTTGTGCTGGAATTATTTATACTGAGAGTTTTAGAATTATTGAGTCCCACACACCGCATCCTTGAATGTTTAAGACTTTATGTGAACCTAATTAACACTGGCTGGAAATAATAATAAGTTACCCAGTGTTCCTCATAAAAAATAAAATCCTTTTGCAAATGCAGGGAGCTGATATTTTCAGTGACGAGAGTTTCTAATCAGCTGAATATTTCAATCTATACATGTCACTGGGTAGCATTGAACCCTTAAATAGCAGCACTAAATGTTCTGTAAATGTTTGACAAATGCTTCTATTGTTAAAGCTCTACCTGGGCATTGCTCATGTAACCACAGAAATGAGCTTTACTGATAACCTAGAAACTAGGTTTTAGAATACTATTCTATTTACTATATAGAATTTATTTCTGTCTATTTGTAGTCAAGTTTGTTTGTGTTAATGAGTCTGAGAAGTAGTAATTTGTATTATGTGCTGATGTTTTGAGAAGTAAGTTTTGACATTGTTGTTCCAGTGAGAAAATCTTTGGGGTGGGAGTTGGCAAGCTGACTTTAACTTTCAAAGCAAAGCACCCTTTTTGCACTGCACATCACCACCTCCCTTCACCCCCCCCCACTGAAATAAACAGGCTTTTGTTTAATTAAGAAATACACCATGTCTGCAGAAGGTAGAGCCTTGTATATGAATTTATGTAGCTTCTAGTTCATATCGGTGAGTGAGTGACATTGTAGACTTAAATTGGTTGTCAGTGTAGTTCTTAGACATTCAGGATTATTCTGTAAGCTCTGCACTGTTGTGGAATCACACCAAATGTTGGACACTAGATTCTGAGTTTTGTACGTATAGATTATTTGAGTGCAGTCAACATTTTGCCTGCAAACAATCGAAAGCATGGAATGTATGGCTTACATCCTGAAGTTCATTTTCATGTTAATTGTGTTTTGTTTTTAATTCATTCATGGGATGTGGGTGTCATTGGCTGGACTGGCATTTATTGTTCATCCCTAATTAGCCTTGAGAAGGTGGTGCTGAGCTGCCAGCTGAGAACCGTGTAGTACGGAGGAGGCCCTTTGGTAAATGTGCAATAGTCCAACTTTCCAGCTGTCAGTGCATAGCCTGAAATGTTATGCTATTTCAAATACTCACCCGAGTACTTTTGAAAGGTTGTGTGGTTACCCACCTCACCAGCTTTGCCAGACAGTGCATGCCAAGTCATGAATAGCTTCAATCCATTTGGTTTAACTAGACTCAAAAATCCACTATGGAGGCCATTCTAGGATTTTCACGAATGACATTGAAGAAGCAGTGAGGTATTTTCAAGGCAGGATGGTAAGCGGCTTTGAGAGGAACTTGATGTCCTTCTGGATGGAAGAGTTTGTAGGCTAGGTAATGCTTGCTTGATGGCAGCATCCTGTGTGTGGAGAATATCACCCATTGCTGCTGGCTTTACTGTTAGTCACAGGTTTGAGATACCTTGCCGTTAGAGTAATTTGGGATAATTCGGCACTTTTCAGGTTGAAGAGTAGTAGCTTTAGACCTATCAGAGTTTGTGAGAGCAACAAACCTTTATCTTAATTTAAACAAAAACTTGGGGAGAATTGCTTCCTGGTGCATTCTCAAAAGCAATACCTCAAATAATCAACATTCTTTTCTTCATGCAGTATAAATGCTTGTTACCTCTGGAATTTGATGTTCTTGCATTTGTAACTTAAGACGTTTCTGTAGCATGTCCTTTTTAATTGAACAGTACTCAAATTCTGCATTACCAAGTGACTAATCATCCGTTTCTTAAGAAACTTGAAAAGGTTTTGAGTTTTAACAAAAGAATGACAGTGTGCCTTGTTTGAGTTTCCTGGAAAGCTCACAATTACCAAAGGGCCGCCTCCGTACTACATGATTCTCAGCTGGCAGCTCAGCACCACCTTCTCCCGGCTAATTAGGGATGAACAATAAATGCCAGTCCAGCCAGTGACACCCACATCCCATGAATGAATGAATTAAAAACAAAACAAAATTAACGTGGAAATGAACTTCAGGATGTAAGCCATACATTCCATGCTTTCGAGTGTTTGCAACAGGCAAAATGTTGACTGCACTCAAATAGCCTATACGTACAAAACTCAGAATCTAGTGTCCAACATTTGGTGTGATTCCACAACAATTAGCAGGAATTCCCACTGGTGATTAATTCAATAAAACGTTTGTGGACAGGATCACTTTCAGCATGGTGCTTTTTACACTGGCACAAAAGATCATGGAAACTTGATTTGCAGGGAGTAATTTGTCCTTGAAATTGTGTAATTTTTATTTAGCATCACTTACCCTGATTTGGCTGAATTGCCATGGTGATGGGGAAAGTTGGGAGATGCATCGCAATGCGGAAGGGAAGTTCCAAGCCACAGTTTTGAATGGAAATGCAGTTTTGTACGTTGGCAATGTTTAGTTCCTGTTCACTGGCTTCTTTCTGGAGAAGGGTGTGCACACAAAGCATAGAAAAAGTTTTTCAGTAGAATTTTAAATGCCCTGGGATGGTGTATAAATGCAACTGATCGTAGCTATCAATGTCTTTTCCTAAAAATTGATCTGGAATGACATGAAACAGATTTTACTCACTTCAATTTGTACATTCTAACTGAGGGTTTGTATTATTTCATGTGGGGTAATAGTTTTTCATGGGAGTTACCCCATATGGTGGTAGGAACCTGCAGATATTAATGTAAATTGATGGCTGCAGAAGTAACACAGAAGACCAAAGTGTAGTTGAGAGCTTTAAATGTGCAGTGAGCAATGTTCCCAATCCCTTAGTGTTTCCCCCAGGGCTACATACAGGCTTCAAGAACAATACCTGCATTTTTTTCCTGGACACCCAAAAGCTGTAAAGATTGATTCCATAGTTCTGGTGCTGACAGGACAAGAACCGAGAGACTCAAAAATGTTGACTGACTGACTGAATAACTTACAGCTCTTTTAAGATGTGCCCTGTGCAGTTTGCCAACATAAGTATGCCAGAGCAAATAGAATAGGAGGATTGTGAACGTAAGAACAGGAAATAGGCTCCTTCGCTCTTTAGAGCTTTCAATATGATCATGGACGATTTGGTTGTGGTCCCAACTCCATTTTCCCATTTCCCGCTTCTGCCACCCCTAACAATATCAGTCTACATTGTTCAGTGTTTAACACTTTTGACTGACCAGACGTTTTGGATATCACCAATTACATTATTGTTGTCTCCTAAACCCTTTTGAGCTGTTGGCAAATTTCAAAGATTCACAACATTTTGGGTCAAGAAATTTCTCCTCTTCTAGGGGAAACCTTTTTTTCCTCAGCATTTATCCTTTTTTAAGGCTAGAATCCCTACAGTGTGGAAGCAGGCCATTTGGCCCATCGAGTCTACACCAGCATCCTGCCCAGACCCATCCCCTGTAACCTGCATTTCCCATGGCTAATGCATGTAGCCTACGTATTCCTGATCACTATGGTCAATTTAGATGGCATTTACCTAACCTATACATCTTTTGGACTGTGGGAGGAAGCCCATGCAGATACAGGGAGTATGTGCAAACTCCACTCAGTTACCCGAGGCTGGAATTGAACCAGGGTCGCTGGTGCTGTGAGGCTAACCACTGAGCAACCGTGTTGTTCCTGTCCAAGTCCTTAAAAATCCATGTGTTTCAATTGGACTAATTCTTCTTCTGTACTGCAGAGAAGGAGGCCTAGCCTCCTCAAATTGCTCCTCCTGGGACATTACCACATCCCATGAATTGATCTAGTGAACCTTCCTTGCATTTTTTATAGGACAAATTCGTTGGGTAAGAAGGACAAAACTGATTTGTCTCGGTATGGCTCATCAATACTGTGTATAATTGTAGCAAGATATGGTTGTTCTATTGCACTCTAACCAGTTATTAAAGGCCCACATACCATTTGCTTGTTAGCTTTGTGATTCATGTCCAAGGTTCCTCTGAGTGCAAACATTTCCCACCAGTCTTTCACCATTTAAAAATCAACGTTTGTACTTTTCCTGCCAAAGTGGAGAACTTTGCACTTTCAATTTGACACATTCTTCCCACTAATTCAACTTGTTTCCATCCCTCCACAGCCTTAATATCACCCTAACTTTGTATCCAATAATCATGGACATGTGATATTCAGTCTCCTCCCCTAAGTTGTTACTATACATATTATAGATAGCTGAGGTCCAAGCACTAATACTTTCAGAACACCACAGTTTACTGCATAGTTACTGCACAACCTTCCAACTTGGAAATGATATCTATCGTGAGGCTTAGTAAATTCCCCACACCTGAAAGGATGGGTGCCAAGTTATACACAAGTCTCTGCCAAGTTGGAACTATACACTTGTCAAGTTCCTTGACAGTAGTACGAAGTTCAGGGAGAATCAACTTCTTAACATGCTGCAGAAACCCATCTCTATACTGCTAATTCAGTCAAGTTTCTAGTCGATGGTAACCCCTGGGATGTTGATGTGGAGGAATTCAGTGATGTGGCGATGTGGGATCATATACCCCTGAATGTTGCATGTGGACCTGCGAAATACCTGATGTGCCTAATATTGCTCCTGGAAAGCTATCCAAACACTCAAGGAACTAGAATGGATCCCCTACCTTAGATTGTGGTGGTAGTATGAGGGATGTCCTAGATAATGCAATCTCCAGCATTTGTTATTTTTAGTACAGATTACAGACTGTAGTTGAATATAATTCTGCTACTGCTGATGGCCTACGTCACCTTGTTTATCTCCGCTTTGAGCTGCCAGATATGATGTGAATCTATCCCATTTAGCACAGGTGGGTAATTGCTTCCCCATTTGTTCTTTTTCGTCAGGGTAGGGGTTAAAGAGGGGGAGCAGGTTAGCTTGTTGGCGAGATGGTTTGTGTGTAGTTCAGACTAGTGTAATTCAGTTCCTGTTTGTGCTCAGACTAGGGACTCATCTCCTTCTGAGACTATTCAAGCTAGAGTCCCTATACCTGAGCCAGGATTCGCGTCTCACTTGCTCAGGAGGTATGTCATCATGCTTCTGGACAGGCTGAATCAAAATATCCGTACTTTTTTGGATGCCTAAGATCCCTTGTGACCTTTTGGCTACTAACTGATCACTTCACGGGCACAGGTGAATGTTAAAGTCCCGCTTTGACTCTGTAATACCATCACAGTGCAAGTCTCTGCTATGTTTGATGACCCTTTGTGAAGGTACGAAAAACCCGTCCTGTGATACTGGTTCACTTTCTTCAGTGTTTCCTCAGTATGTTGTTAAAAATCACACAACACCAGGTTATAGTCCAACAGGTTTAATTGGAAGCACACTAGCTTTCGGAGTGCCGCTCCCTCATCAGGTGATTGTTGGTCTATAACCTGCTGTTGTTTGATTTTTAACTTTGTACACCCCAGTCCAACACCAACATCTCCAAATCCTCAGTATGAGGTTGCATTGGAAAGTTCTATTACTTGCCACCAGAGGGAGTTACATGCAGCTTTACTGGGGAAGTTGGTGAGCTATACATTGTTTGATGGTAGCACTTGGAGCCAGCAGAGGGAGACTGCAGATTAGTCTCCTTCATTTTATTTTGCATGTTACCCAGCAAGGGCATCATTCCCCCTCTTCTCTCAGGCCTCCTGCCAGAAACAAGTGAACGGTTCCACTAAAAGACAGAGGAGAAGGGAGACTTCTGATTGATCTGACACTTCAGAGAGACTCAAAGCCAACATCATTCTGCCAGCTCTACCCGTCACTATCAGTCAGTGAAACAGAAGCTTTGAGGAAGGTCAGAGATGGGCATTGACAGTTTTCGACAATCGCTGTTATTAAATACGCAGCTCCCACCCTGAATGCACCCATGCTTTCTGTTTTAGGTGGGAGGGGGCTGCATTCCTATACTAAGTTGGTGCCTTTTGCCATTTTGCTTTATTTTTGCTTCCACATGTTTACCCCCTCCCCCCCACTATGATGTTGGCATGGGGAGAGATATCCTGGGTCTTCAGTCTTGCTCTCAGCATGTGGGCATCAGTAAAATGAAGCAACAATAAATGCGGAGGTGGAGTTGGAGGAGGGGATGGAAAAATCTTGAAAAGACAGCTAGTGTTTTGAAGGTACAACTGCATTGTTCAATTGTATATTCATTCATGGGATGAGGACATCCCTGGCTAGGCCAGCATTTATTGCCCACCCAAGAGTCCAGTTAAGAGTCGACCACATTGCTGTGGGTCTGGAGTCACATGTAAGCAGGACCAGGTGAGGAATGGCAGTTTCCTTCCCTAAACAGCGTCAGTGAAGCAAATGGGTTTTTCCAACAATCGATCATTCATGGTCATCATTGGATTCTTCATTCCAGACATTTTTCAAATTCTACTATCTGCCATGGCCGGATTCAAACCTTGGTCACCAGAATATTGCCTTGGTCTCTGGATTAATAGTCTAATCATAATACCAGCACAAGGCTATTGTCTCCCCAATCTGGATCTAATATTTCCATACTGTAACTGAACAGTAAAAAGCAGTAAATTCTGAGCACAGCACCACTAGTTGGTTGGAACATGGCCCAGAATCACAAAGTTTGTTGCATAGATCCTTCTTTTGCTATTGATGTGCACATAGAGGACTTTGACAATCTCATTATGTTGGCTTCACGAGGGGCATAGATGAGGTAAATGGCAAAGGCCTTTTCCCCAGGGTAGGGGAGTTCAAACCTAGAGAGCATAGGTTTAAGGTGACGGGGTAAGATTTAAAAGTGACTTGCAGAGGGTGTTGTATATATGGAATGAACTGCCAGAGGAACTGGTAGAGATTGCTGCAGGTACAACATTTAAAAGAAATTTGGACAGGTACATGAGTAGATAAGCTTTAGTGGGCCATGGGCCAAATACAAGCAAATGGGACTAGTATAGTTTAGTTTGGGAAACCTGGTTGGCATGGACCAAAGGTCCTGTTTCTGTGCTGTATGAAGCTGATGGTTCAGTGTCATTATTTCTTAGTTCTGAAATGTATTTTCTAACTGATATATTCTTCAAAAAGAACACTTTTTGTTCTTTATCTAATTTCTATCTCCCTTGTCATTCAGGGACCTCTGGATTTGTTTGTCCCACATTTCTCTTTTGAAAGAATATACTTGGTTTGCACTTGAATGATCTCCATTTTGGAAGTTGTTCATTGTTTTAGATACAGTTTTTCCCACCAACCTTTTTCATTTTTATCTCATCAATCTAGCTCCCTTCTCATCAATTGAATTCTGCTCTCTGCCAATTGATTGGTCAATTCCAAGCAACAACAATGTCATTTTCTGTTATCATCCAAAACCTTTTATGATCACCTTTTTGAGATCATATTATTAATCATGTTCTTGCAATATCCTCCTTCTTATTCATTCATGGTACATGGAGGTCACTGGCTGGGCCTGTATTTATTACCCATTCCCCATTGCTTTTGAGGACGTAGTGGTGGGCTGCCTCTTGAACCATCAGTCCATGTTACTTCGGTTGTCCCACAATGCTGGAAGCAGGGCATTTGGGAATTTTGACAGTGAATGAATGGTGATGTATTTCCAAGTCAATGGTTTGTTGGGAGCTTGCAGATAGTGATGTTTCTGTGTACAGGTCATTCTCTTATAACGTGTATTTCATCATTTGGCTGTAATGTGATTGTTGAATTGGAGAATGTCTTTTTTAAAATGTGAACTCCCATTGGCTATTACATGATTCCATCCCCGGTTACCTTAAGTCCACTCTAGGTGTTTACTTCAGGTCAAGCAAGAGGGATTGGATGACGCGGCAATTTTTTTCTGACCTTATTGATGTTTGAGGATGTTTTTAGAAATTATTGCAGGAGAAAAGATCTGGATTTCAAGATTCTCCTCATTCTGGACAATGCACCAAGCCCTCCTCCCACCACTGTTGAGCTTTCTGAAAACGTTAAAGTGCTATTTCCACAACATCTCTTTTTAACTTATGGATCAGGGTGCAATCGCAGCTGTTAAAGCTTCGTATTCAAGGTGCACATTCAGGAAGCTGATTGTAGCTGCTGAGGGAGATAATGAGGACAGTGCTGTTCAATATTGGAAGAGCTTTAACATTAAGAATGCTCTTGACATCATTGTGGAGGCTTGGGGTGATGTTAGTAAGGACTGCTTGCACGCAGTTTGGTAGAAGCTGCTCCCAGATTTTCATGATTTTAAAAACGTTGAACTGTTAGAGGAGCTTCCAGCAGTCAAAGAACATTGTGTCACTCTTACAAAGCAAGTTGGATTTGAAGAAGTGGAAACTGATCTCCAACAACATGTTGCTGCAGGGGGAAATGGAAGCTCAAACTGTAGGTGAAGTCCAGGATGCAGCACCATGAGAACTTTCCACTTTTGTCTTCTATCCTAACAAAAGGTGAGAAGCAGCTGCAGCTCTTAGACAATGACGACAATGCAGAATGCAGCAGGAGAGCAGTTTGTGGCATAAAGTCTTACCTGGCAGCCTGTGAACAGCTTCTTCATGAAAGAGAAAGATGTCAAAGCAGCAAAAACTGGATGCCTTTTTTAAGCCAACCTCCAAGAAAATTGTCTGAGGACAATGAACCACAGCCATCCACTTCTGGACTAAATATTTCCTTTTGTTGTCATTCTGCATCCAGAATTGCACCTGAAAGTAATGATGATGCAACTGATGACCCTCCCTGTCTTAATACAGTACTGTAACTCAACAAACTCAGAAACCTCTTAGTGTTAAATTTATTACAGTATTTAATTAAAATACAATTTTAACATTTACTTAGTGCCATCATTTGTGTTAGGCTAACTATTATTTTTGTTTTAAGTTATACTGATATTATTGCTGGTTGACTCTAACCCTGTTTGTCCCATAGGCCCTGTCATTTCTATTGCATGATTCTCTACAACATGAGGTTGCACAAGAATGCAACTATTGTATTATAGCAGAAACAGACTGTATATGCTGTTCTTGTTTTAGATGGGTAGTATCATGGGTCTGGAAGATGCTGTTTGAGGAGACTTAGTGGATGTCTGCAGTGCATCTTGTAAATGGTAGACGCTGCTGCTACTGACCATGGGTGGAGGAACTGAATGTCTGTCTGCGGATGAGTTGCCAGCAAAGATGCTTTGTCCTGGGTGTTGTCAAGTTCTTCGAGTGTTATTGGAGCTGCTCACACTCCTACTTGTGCCTTGTTGACAGGCTCTGAGGAATAGGGAGGTAAGTTACTCACTGCAGGATTTCTAACCCCTGATGTCATGTTCTATTTACATGAAAGTCCAGTTCAGTTTCTTGTGAAAGGTTATTTTAAATGTTTTGCCACTGACTCATGTGCGACTTGACTCACCTCATTTCCAAGAACCTGGTCCATCACATCACATCATATCATCATTGATGGTCCCTCCTAGATGAGGACGAGTATCTTCCACTCTCGGGGAGTCTGTAGGTGGTTTTGCAGACTGATGCTAGGAGAAAGTGAGGACTGCAGATGCTGGTAGACGTTGGAAAATGTGGTGCTGGAAAAACACAGCAGGCCAGGCAGCATCTGAGGAGAATCGATGTTTCAGGCATAAGCCCTTCTTCAGGAATGAGGCTGGTGTGCCAAGTGGGCTGAAATAAAAGGTAGGGGGGAGGGAATTTGGGGGAGGAGTGCTGGGAATATGATAGGTGGAAGGAGGTGTATCCGTCACCTCCGGATACATTGTATCACCCTCCGTCACCACACACATCGTTTACTGTGTCCACTGCACCCAATGTGGTCTCCTCTACATTGGGGAGACAGGCTGCCTACTTGCGGAACGTCTCTGGGAACACCTCTGGGACACTTCAACCAACCAACCCAACTGCCCCATGGCTAAACACTTTAACTCCCCCTCCCACTCCGCCAAGGATATGCTGGTCCTTGGCGTCCTCCATCGCCAGACACTGGCCACACGACGTCTGGAGGAAGAGCGCCTCATCTTCCGCCTAGGAACCCTCCAACCACACGGGATGAATGTAGATTTCTCCAGCTTCCTCATTTCCCCTCCCCCCACCTTATCTCAGTCCCAACTCTCTGATTCAACACCGCCTTCTTGACCTGCAATCTTCTTCCCGACTTCTCCGCCCCCACCCCCTCTCCGGCCTATCACCCTCACTCTCACCTCCTTCCACCTATCGTATTCCCAACGCCCCTCCCCCAAAATTCCCTACCTTTTATCTCAGCCCGCTTGGCACACCAGCCTCATTCCTGAAGAAGGGCTTATGCCTGAAACGTCAATTCTCCTGCTCCTTGGATGCTGCCTGGCCTGCTGTTTTTCCATCACCACATTTTTCAACTGTGCAGACTGATGCGGCTACCACTGACTGTGACACTTGGGGCAGAAGGTGGTTATAGGAAGGTGTCAGTGGGGCGTTAGTGAGGCAGCATGTTCCTTTTGCTGTTTTGCCTGGCTTCTGCTTTTTCCCTGATGGCTAGGCTCTAGATGCTGCTGCTCCTCCACTTAGGACAGCCTTGGGCCAGTGTTTCTCAGGTGTCTGTAGGAATGCCACACTTCACACAATGAGGCCTTGAGGGTATCCCTGAAGCACTTCCTCTATCCAGCTGGGGTTGGTCTGCCGTTTTCCGAGCTGGCAGTAGAGCACCTGCTTTGGGGAGTCTCGTGCTGGCCAATGTGACCAGCCGCTGAAAAATGTGTGGCAACCCTTGTGGCCAGAGGGTTCCTAGGCGGAAGATGAGGCACTCTTCCTCCAGGTGTTGTGTTGCCATGGTCTGGCAATGGAGGAGGCCAAGGACCTGCATGTCCTTGGCGGAGTGGGAGGGGGAGTTAAAGTGTTCAGCCACGGGGCGATTGAGTTGGTTGGTGCGCGTGTCCCAGAGGTGTTCTCCGAAACGTTCCGCAAGTAGGCGGCCTGTCTCCCCAATATAGAGGAGGCCACAGCGGATGCAGTAAATGATTTGTGTGGAGGTGCAGGTGAATTTGTGACGGATATGGAAGGATCCCTTGGGGCCTTGGAGTGAAGTGAGGGGGGAGGTGTGGGCGCAAGTTTTGCATTTCTTGCGGTTGCAGGGGAAGGTGCCGGGAGTGGAGGTTGGGTTGGTGGGGGGTGTGGACCTGGGCAGACAGGCTGCCTACTTGCGGAATGTTTCAGAGAACACCTCTGGGACACCTGCACCCACCAACCAACCCAACCGCTCCGTGGCTGAACACTTTAACTCCCCCTCCCACTCCACCAAGGAGATGCAGGTCCTTGGCCTCCTCCATCGCCAGACCATGGCAACACGATGCCTGGAGGAAGAGCGCCTCATCTTCCGCCTAGGAACCCTCCAACCACAAGGGATGAATGCAGATTTCTCCAGCTTCCTCATTTCCCCTCCCCCCACCTTTTCTCAGTCCCAACCCTCGGACTCAGCACCGCCTTCTTGACCTGCAATCTTCTTCCCGACATCTCCGCCCCCAATCCCTCTCCGGCCTATCACCCTCACCTTAACCACCTTCCACATATCGCATTCCCAACGCCCCTCCCCCAAGTCCCTCCTCCCTACCTTTTATCTTAGCCTGCTTGGCACACCCTCCTCATTCCTGAAGAAGAGCTTATGCCCGAAACGTTGATTCTCCTCCTTTGATGCTGCCTGGGCTGCTGCGCTTTTCCAGCAACACATTTTTCAGCTCTGATCTCCAGCATCTGCAGTCCTCACTTTCTCCAATGTGCCCAGCCAATCAAGGATGGTCAGTGCCTTGAAGCTGGGGATGTTGACCTGGTCAAGGACACTGGTGTTGGTGTGTCTGTCTTCCCAGTGGAATTGCAGGATGTGGTTCTGCTCCAGTGCCTTGTGGTGTCTGTTGTAGACATTCCACATCTCCAAGCTATATAGGAGGGTGGGAATCACAATAGGTCTGCAAACCATGAGCTTGGTGTAGGATCTGATGTCATTGCTCTGGAACAACCTTTTCCTCAGGCAACCAAAGTCTGTGCTAGCACACTGGAGGTGGTGCTGGGTCTCTTCTTCAATAGATGCTTTGGCCGACAGGACACTCCAGGTATTGGAAGTAGTCAACATTCTCAAGGCATGCCCACGGACCTTGATGATCAGAAGTTCAGTCCACAGTTCCAGGCCAGGTTGGTGGAGAACCTTGTGTCTTGTGGATGTTCAGGGTAAGACCCATGCTCTCATCTGCCTCCCTAAAGATGGTCTGGAGTACATGCACAAGCATCATCTGCATACTGCAGCTCGATTACACTGGTTGGGATGATTTGGAGATGCCGGTGTTGGACTGGGGTGTGCAAAGTTAAAAATGACACAACACCAGGATATAGTCCAACAGGTTTAATTGGAAGCACACTAGCTTTCAGAGCGACGCTCCTTCTCAGGTGATTGGAAATATGCTGTTGAGACAATAACAGACTTGTTCAAGGAAGGGCCGGGACAGATGTTAGATGTTCCTGGGGACATTGCATTCAGCAAAGGGGGAAAAGGAATAATTGCTGGTACATTCAGCAAAGGGGTCAATCACCTGATGAAGGAGCGACGCTCTGAAAGCTAGTGTGCTTCCAATTAAACCTGTTGGACTATATCCTGGTGTTGTGATTTTTAACTGGTTGGGATGACTTTGGTTTTGGCTTTAACTGTTCCATAATGTTGGCATCTCTGATTTTTTTTTCCCTTCATGCTTGTTCCAAGTTGAGTCTACCCTTGGACCCTGCTGAAGCATTCTCTTCCTGCAGTGCTGCAACACACTCCTTATCCGATATAGCTACTCCCCCCGCCACTCCTTACATTTATATATTCATTGTGGGACATGGGTGTTGCTGAATGTACCAGCAATTATTCCTTTTCCCCCTTTGCTGAATGTCATGTCCCCAGGAACATCTAACATCTGGCCCGGCCCTTCCTTGAACAAGTCTGTTGTTGCCTCAACAGCATATTTCCAAATTGGTGATCTTGCCCCAAAAACCCTCCAATCTTATTTTATTGACTATATTCCATAAGTTCGTGTAGTGTTTAGATTTCATTACTTTCTCCCTTACTCTGACTTCACTTTTTGTTTTCAATGCTGGCCCTATCTGTCTCTCTAAGTAGTTTGTGAACCCTGGTGTTCTACTTGAATATTCTCTTTTGGTTTTCATCTCCCTGCAATTAAAGTCTTTCCAGCAGCACTAGAAAATTGCTCTGCAAGGTATCCGGTCCCAGCTCTTGTACCATCTACCCCAGATCCAGCCCCAGTGTCCTTGGAATCATTCTCTCCTGTGCCATCTTTCCAGTCACTCGCCTTAACTTCCCATTTCTGCCTTCTCTTTTTACATGGTCTGGGAGTAATCTGGAGATTAATGTATTTGAGGCCCAGCTCCCTAATTTTCTACCTAGGGCCCTACATTCCAATTCTAGGATCACATTCAACTTCTTGCTTAAGTCATTAGTACCAACAATGACCACAAACTCTGGCCATTTGCAATCCCTCAGAAGAACAGCAGGTTTTTTTTTTGTGATGTCCTTGACCCTGGCACCAGGGAGGCAACCTGTCATCCTGGACAGCCACAGGAATGCTGGTTAGTTTCTCTAATGAATCAATCCCCCATCACTATTGACGACCATAAATGCTGAAAATTACAGCAGGTCAGGCAGAATCCGTAGAGAGAGAGAGCAAGATAACATTTCAAGTCTGAATGAGTCTTCATCAGAGTTCTCTCTCTCTCTCTCTCTATGGATGCTGTTTGACCTGCTTTGATCTCTAGCATTTGTTGTTTTCGGTATGGATTCCAGCATCTGCAATAATCTGCTCCCCCTTCACTGTTGTTTGTCCTTCCTGCCTCCCTGCCTGTAGAGCTGAAGCACTTTTGGTGCCACAACATGGCTCTTCTCTGACTACATTCTGCCGATGAACCAGTGCCCTCATCAGCTCCTGACATGGAAAGCCGATTGTGAGTAGGACCCTAGTGGACGTCTACACTACCTGCCTGTTTTAAATATAGAATACTGGCCGCAGTTAATGGCTGTTTGGTGTATATGGATATGAAAAGGGGAAAAAAAAGACAGGAAGTAATATGAATGGATATCTTGGATCAGTTTTATATTTGAGAAACAAAGATACCCTGGAGCAACACCATTATAATTATCCATTGATAATTATTCTCAAATTTTGGAATAGTGCTGCCCCAAAGGTTGATGTGAATAACTTTATAACCTCTCACTTGGACATTGGAGAATATAATTTGATCAGAATGAAGAAAAAAAAAAGACAACAGTTGGGCAGATGTTGGAAATTATATCTATGTTAAAGCATTTCACGAGATTATGAATAGTTTCCATTTATTTTAAAATGCTTTGAGTGGGGACATCACTCAATCCAATTCTAAATGAATCAACACAAGGTAAACTTTATCTTCAAAAACTGTGTAGAATGTGGCTAACACATTGAGCTGTTGGTTGACGTGTTAAGAATTTAGTGGTGAGATTTACTGATCACTTATTAAATATAAACATTTAGATAGGAACAATATGTGACATCAATTTGGTTCAAGGCAACAGTTTTCAGATGTGAGTCATATCATACTGACAGTGATGGTGTGTGCTATTGTGACCCAACTGAACTGTCATTAATAGTTGTAAAATACTTTGCCATTTTAGGTCTGAGTTTCCTTTTCTTTGGTAAAATGTGTTGATTTAGGGTGAGATTCCTGGCAGGAGGTCTGTTGTGGCTCATGTTGCCTTTGCTCGTGCAATTGTTCTCTCTTCAGCTCATTAGTTATGCAGCCAGCATTCGAAGCCCCAGCCCATGGACTTGTGCAGCAGGTCAAGGTAGAACTGCTTGCCACTGCAGGGATTTGGTGAAGTTCAGCCTCCCACACTGTATTAAAACCTATTTCGGATGTTGCAGGGAAGGCACTGGCCTTCGCTCTATGGTCCGGTCCCATTACCGCAGGTAGGTCCTCGGTCCATCACCAGTATCTGGAGGTGCTGGTGGAGAAGAGGATACTACTGTCGCTTGCTGATTGGTGAAGGAAATTGCACCAAAGCCAGAGTCAGTTGTGAACAATGATAACTCAGTTTCTCTCTCCACAGATGCTGCCAGATCTGCAGCATTCTGTGTTTGCACCTGACTCAGTCAGCCTGAACTGAGATAATGGACTGGATCAGTGTAGTGTTCCAGTTGAAACACAATACACAGAAACAGGGAGATTAATGATACTGTGCTTTCTGCAAGGCTAAGTAGCACTGTCTACCCACTGCTATCTTATACACACAGGACGTTCACTCACTGTACATGCCTCTCACCAAGGCATGGCCTACAACTTGCACTGCTGCATGTGTCAGATTGACCTAATGGCTCCCTCCTGCCTTCTGTGTTTGTTATTTACTCATTGGGAGCTCCTTATTACCTTTCCTGTTCGTACATCATCACTGACTGCTCTTCCCAAAAACTGTCTTCATACTCAGTCCATCCTTTTCAGACTCATTGCAGGAAAACTGTCCCCCACAGACTTATATTTTCACAGCATTCAGACTGACGCAGCTTGGGGACCTTCAGGGCTGAATGTGGTAAATTCTCTGGACTGTAATCAAGCCACCCTTGACTGACTTTGACAGGACCCTGATAGACCATAGATCCCACAAATGCTTGGTAGTTGCTTTTGATTCTCTCTCTCGGGCTTGGCCATTTTGTTGAAGCATGTGTAGTGTGTTTGCTGCCAAAGCTTTTGTCACATGCTGTCGGTGTAACACTGACAGTGCAGTATTATGTCCACTTCCCCCTTAACTGTTCAACGCTCTGAGTTGCGATAATGTGCTATCTTACTTCTCTGTGCTTAGAAAAATGTAACCCAGGCAGCCTCCAAATTAGCACAAGAGTGAGCGTTGGGAAAGTAAGTTCAGAGCCTTCAGATGCATCATGTGTAGATGCATGAGGTTGGTGTGTGTGACCAGGTGGACAAAGTGAACTGGCAGAAACACTGAAGTCATATGCGTCTCTGAGTTTCAAAGTCCGGTTCTGAAGGACTGAGGTGGTGAGTGAGTTGGTTGGAGAGGAGATGCGATGATGTGGTGGTGATGCTGGTTTGTCACCGCTTGGACAAAACGGTGGAGGAGAGCTGTGTAGATGGAGCACAATATTAGAGTTAGACACCATTAGATGGAAGTCTGGAGAAGCAGGCGACCAGCTAGCTGCTGTTAGGTCACCGCTAGTGGGAATTGGCTCCGTCTAGTTTCTCAGAAGGACAGACTTGGGAGTTACATCAAAATGAGGTGGATGGGCTATTAATAAGGTTCAAATCCTTATAAGGCGGTCTCCACTCATTAGTCTGATTCTGTAGCCTAAGGGGAAAACTGGGAATGTCTGTTTTCTCCACGTGGGGAGTCTGATTGCCACTGTATTTTCCCAACTTCCCTGTCAGTACCCATGCTGCTCGAGGGAGTAGAAAATTCTGTCCTTTGAATATCCTGTCCTCTGGTTGTTTATCAAGGCAATTCAGAAAAGAAATCTGGGGAGAAAAGTCATAATCGATTTAAATGGAAGAAAAGGTGGGGGTTATGCTTCCAAATGAACCTACTTGGCTGATGAGCATGTTGAATGAGAGCAGCTCCTGGAGGCAGCCTCATATCGCATGGAAGATCTTACCTCCACAACTGGCTTCAGCTTTCATCCTCCCGTCCTGCTTCCTGCAAGAACTCCCAGTTTTCACAATTTCTCCACCTCTGCCACATCTATTCTGACAATGACACTTTCTAAAACTGTGATTCAGATAACTCTTCATTACTTTTTTTTCCTCAGCTGAGGATTTTCACTGCTGTGATTAGGAGGGGCCCTCAATCGTGTCCACTTCATTCTGTGCCTGCTTGGACCATGATAAAGATCGCCTGGCCCTCACCTTCAACTTCACCAACTTCCGAGCGCAATGGATCATATTCTGCTACTTCCAGCTTGATGCTACCATTAAGTATATCTTGCCCTTCCCTTTCAACATTCTGAAGGGACCACTCCTTTCACGACCTCCTGGTCCGTCATGTTCAATGCCCCTTTCCTGTGGTCCCTTCCCCAGAGCCAGAGTTGCAAGTCCCAAGTGAAACAATTTAATTGCAGTTGTTTTGAATAAAGTACGTAAAGCAAAACTTAGAACAGTACAGCACAGGGATGGGACTTTGGCCCATGATGTTGTTCCAAACATGATGCCAAATGAAACTAATCCCCTCTACATGCTCTCTGTCCATTTCCCTCCATTCTTTGCATATTCATGTGCCATAGCTGGAAAGGCCAAATGGAAGTTGGGTAATTTAATTGCTGAATGACTCCACTCAACAATCAGTGTAATGCTAGCATTTTACTTGCTCACTCTTTCTCTACTTCACTCCCACCCTGATCCTCTGTGACCTCTGCTTCCTTCGCTAGTGCAGTGAAGCTCAACAAAAATTTGAGAAACCTCACTTCACTTTGCAGTCATCATTATTACTCTCGGCCACTTCCCTTTGGCTTAATACACGTTTTCATTTCTGTTGTTTAATCTCTCATGTCGTCCACCCATTTGCTCTTTAACTACCCCTTTTTCCTTTCTCTGCCTCTGTACTTGTAGCTCTCAACATTTTCCATTTGAAACAGAAGGTCATCTACCAAAAAAAAATTAACTCACTCCTTCCACAGAACCTGCCTGCCAATCTGAATATTTCCAACATTTTCTGTTCTTCTAGCTGGTTGTGTCTCTGCCACCTTTGTCATTGTGCACCCAAGGCCATCAATGTAATCCAGGTTGTGATTAAGTAGTTGAAGCATAAGGTTTAAATGTGCACATAAATTGAAAGGACATAAATGAACTGGACATCTCTTTCACGAGCTTGGCACAAGGTGGACCAAATGACTGCCCTCTGTGCTATATCAATCAGTGATGCTTTTGCAGAAACAGAAATGCCATCCTTAGATTGTAATAATTTGATTTAAAATGACTGTGTCAGGACTATTGTGAAATACTTTATCAACTAATGTAGCCTTATCATTTGAGGGTAATTTTCTGAGGTTTGAGCTGTTTTGTATTAAGATAGATCAGATTGATATAGTCAGAGAACGGATGGATGAAATATTTAAAGCTGTGCTATCGCACTATTAATCCAACCATAAACTATGATTCTCTGCTTCATGATTCTCAGAAGTGTTTTAATTTAAGTTAAGCCACTATCTGATCTGATCAGTTAGTGGCTTAACTGAGGTCATTACCTTCAAGCCTCCACCAAACTGAACCATTGACCCTTTTTAGAACTTGCAAGGTCTTGAGTGAAGATGGAGTTTAATTCAGATAAATGTCAGGAGCTGCATTTTGGGAAAGCAAATCTTATACACTTAAATGGTAAGGTCCTCTGGAGTGTTGCTGAACAGAGACCTTGGATTGCAGGTTCATAGCTCCTTGGAAGTGGAGTTGCAGGGAGATAGGATAGTGAAGAAGGCGTTTGGTACGCTTTCCTTTATTGGTCAGAGTACTGAGTACAGGAATTGGGAGGTAATGTTGCAGCTGTACAAGACATTGGTTAGGCTACTGTTGGAATATTGTGTGAAATTCTGGTCTTCCTATCGGAAAGATGTTGTGAAACTTGAAAGGATTCAGAAAAGATTTACAAGGATGTTGCCAGGGTTGGAGGATTTGAGTTGTAGGGAGAGGCTGAACAGGCTGGGGCTGTTTTCCCTGGAGCGCGAAGGCTGAGAGGTGATCTTTATAGAGGTTTATAAAATTATGAGGGGCATGGATAGGAAAAATAGACAAAGTCTTTTCCCTGGGGTGTGGGAGTCCAGAACTAGAGGGCATAGGTTTAGGGTGAGAGGCAAAAAATATAAAAGGGACCTAAGGGGCAACTTTTTCACACAGAGGGTGGTATGTGTATGGAATGAGCTGCCAGAGGAGTGGTGGAGGCTGGTACATTTACAGCATTTAAAAGGCATCTGGGGGATGGGTATATGAATAAGAAGGGTTTAGAGGGATATGGGCCAAGTGCTGGTAAATGGGACTAAATTAGGTTGGGATGTCTGGTCGGCATGGATGAGTTGGACTGAAGTCTGTTTCCATGCTGTACATCTCTATGACTCAGTGTTCTGAATCATCTCAAATGCACTGATCAAGATAGTGTGTGATTTAATGCTGTTATTGTGCTGACTTGGATCAACTCAACACAATCAAAGATGAAAGATCAGCAAATGGTCTTAGCATCAGCTAATGGTTACCAGGAAAATCAATGTTGCCCCATTTGTTAATAATGGAATTGCAAAGTGGATGTGAAGTCCTGCCCTACTTAATAAAGCAGCTTGCAATCACTCAATGAGTGTAAGGTTGTCCATTTAAACACAGATGAAGCGTTTGCCTCTGAGGGGAGTAAATCTGTACGATTTCTTTACCACACAGGCTGGGTTGGCAAATCTATTCAAGGCTAAGACAGACGGATTTAAATCAGTGAAAGGATCTAGGTTTATGGGAATAGAGGAAGGAAAGTGGGGTTGAGGATTACCAGATGAGCCATTATCTCA
>NC_057734.1:22848949-22884123 GCF_004010195.1 Chiloscyllium plagiosum | reverse complement strand
AAGGTGCTGCGTAAAGATCTTTGGTGAACTTCTGTAGTGCATCGTGTAAGTACTCAATGGCGGGGGCAATGCGTTTGTGGATGTGGTGCCAACTAAGTGGGCTGTTTTGTCCTGTTTCTTGCATGTTGTTGGAGCTGCACCCATCTACATGAGTGGAGAGTGTTCTGTCACAACCATTGTACCTTGCTGAGGCTCCTGCAGAATGTCTCCTCCTTAACACATCCTTTCCAAGGGCCTCCAGAACTTCCCCTGAGCGCCAGGAGTATCTCTCAATCCCTGGGACATCCTCATATTGATGTCTTTCACAGCTAGCACATTGAACTGTAAGCATTCAGTGAGAGTTGGTATGTGGGAGTAACGTACACACTCCAGAAAGATTGTGTCTGATCTGCAGTTACTAATAAATACGAAACCTGTGTTTGTAAGTTTCAGTACCTGCAACAGGAAGGTAGTGGTGTGGTGGGTGATGCCACCAGCTTATAATCCAAAGCTCCAGGCTAACGTACTGGAAACCTGGGTTTAAATCCCACCACAGCAGATAGTGACAATTGAATTTAATAACAAAAAATCTGGAATTGAAATCTCTCTCTTGGTGACCATGTAGTCACCATCATTTGTCCCAAAATCTCTACATTCCTGGGACATCCCCATATCTGTTTCTTTCACAAGCAATACACTGAACCGCAAGTGTTCAGTGAGAGTTGGTATGTGAGAGTAACGTACTCAGCTCCAGTAGTGTTGATGAACGAGATTATAATTTGGAGCCCCAGGCTAATGTACGAGGAACCTGGGTTCACTGACTGCCCTTTTCCTTTTGGGAAAGAAATCTGCCATCATTACCTGCTCTGGTCTATATGTGACTCCAGACCTGTAGCAATGTGGTTGACTCTTCATTGGCCATTTCAGATGGCAAAGAGCCAATCAGTTCAAGGGCAACTAGGAATGGGCACCAAAACTCATCATGGCAATGACACCCAAAACCCATACGAGAATAATGAGAAAAATCTAAATGCTGAGCAAAGAGTGCAGTTTCTTTTCCTTGTTTTTTTCTTCTGATTTTGCCTATCAGCAAAATGCATGGCATTGGTGTAGTGATGGGAAAACCGAACACATGCAATTGCCCCTTTTTTAATGGCAGCAGCTGCGATCCGGTAAGTTTCAAGCTCCAGAACTTGAAAGTGAGTGAATGGTGGAATTGGTGAGATGCATGGTTGGGTCAGGTAGTCCAGGGTAGTCAGGTTGTATCTAGTCATGTGAGAGAGGGGTACAAGTTGAGTGATCAGCGGATATAGTATTATCAGGTCAGGGAGAGGTGATTGGGGGTCAATTGTGGAATTACTCAGGTGTTGGACTATATTTCAATCTGTCTAATGTTTCCTGGGTAACTATTCAGGTAAGCAGGGCTTAGCTAGCTCTGTTGACTTGATGGCTAGACTGTCACACATGCTGGCAGCATAGATTAGATTAGATTTTTTTTTGATTAGATTGGTGGGCGGCACGGTGGCACAGTGGTTAGCACTGTTGCCTCACAGCGCCAGAGACCCGGGTTCAATTCCCGCCTCAGGCGACTGACTGTGTGGAGTTTGCACGTTCTCCCCGTGTCCGCATAGGTTTCCTCCGGGTGCTCCGGTTTCCTCCCACAGTCACAAAGATGTGCAGGGCCAGGTGAATTGGCCATGCTAAATTGCCCATAGTGTTAGATAAGGGGTAAATTTAGGGGTATGGGTTGGTTTCGCTTCGGCGGGTCGGTGTGGACTTGTTGGGCCAAAGGGCCTGTTTCCACACTGTGTAATGTAATGTAATGTAATGTAATCTAATCTAATCTACTTAGTGTGGAAACAGGCTCTTCGGCCCAACAAGTCCAAACCGACCCGCCGAAGTGCAACCCACCCAGATCTTTTCCCCTACATTTACTCCCTCACCTAACACTATGGGCAATTTAGCATGGCCAATTCACCTGACCTGCACATTTTTGGATTGTGGGAGGAAACCGGAGCACCCGGAGGAAACCCACGCAGACACGGGGAGAATGTGCAAACTCCACACAGTCAGTCGCCTGAGGCGGGAATTGAACCCGGGTCTCTGGCGCTGTAGGTTTGATCACCACATCAACTGTGGCTATTCATGGAGGCCTACCTCTTCAACTTACTGCACTCCTCTGGGGTGGGTACCCTCAACCTATACATAACCAATCGTCTCTCTAATGGAGACAGGTGCCTATGCCTCCTTTGAATTTTGATAAATCTTCCTATGTGTGTAGAAGGGTTCACTTTAATTTTAAATGCTAAGCTATAAATCAACTATACTCCTAGGTTGGCTCTCGCAAATTCTTGCAAAAAGGTCTGCTAATCCTGATTAGAATCAACATCTTGCTAGGTACCAGTATGCTTTTACAAATCTCACAATCTGTTCAGTTCACTGCAGTACGTTTACAGGAATGATGCTCAATAAAAGCAGCGATTTTTCAGTTGATTTACTTCAGGACACCAGTTAGTGCATTCTGGCTGACTTGGTATATGTGTCTTGTCCTGTTCCATTGACTAGAATCTCCTTTTTACTCCTCTTAGTTTTTCTCTTTGCAGACCAGTGAGCAGGGTTGTTTTCTTTTAATTTTTTTGTTGGCCACTACCCCCCTGCTCTTAATCAAAGATACCCTGAAATCTAATTGTCTTACTAATGCATGAACAGTATATGATCAGCCTTTGGCTAATCAATGTATCAAATTTATGATTTGTTTCTTTTAAGACTGAAGTTCATATTACAGATGTCACCTTCCTACTATCTCCTGATTAGTTTTGAGAGATAATTTATGGAATCATCCCTTTCATTTCAACTTGTTCCTTTTAGTTTACTAACTTCATCAATCTCTACCAGTATAATAATTTGTTGTCTGCTTGGAGATTAGGTAATGTCATTTAATGCGTTTAATTGGACATTTGAAATCATATTAATACAATTAAATATTCTGGAGAGTTTCAAAGCCATTTTCAAAAGATGGCTTTGATGTCTTTTGTTCTCCAGAGAAAGTGTCACATTACTCTGACCTTATCACCACACTGGAATAATGACAAAATAAACGTGAGATACAGCAAAATTCATAAAGGTCAAAATGACCTTATGAAATCTATTATGGAGCTTATATTCCAAAGTAATGTATATCCATGTGCCTGTTGCATTCCTTTTAACTGTTACCTTTTGAATCCAATTATTTACAAAACTCTGCCGTTCTAGGAAATATGTCTTGAAACCAAATAAATCTCTCCATTTCAAAGATTTTACATTTGCCGTGTATTAAACAAAATCATTGTTGTGGTCTCTTCCATCATTTGACCCAAAAGCAAAACATATCTTCCATTTAACACACACATACCAGTTGAGAAAAGCCAAATGTGACAGCAATGTATTTTACTGAACATGTGTCAAGACCCCAGACACTCCCACTACACCCCCCCCCCCCCCCCCCCCCCCCCCCCCCCCCCCCTGGGTCAGTAACACTCCCATTTTGAGGCATGGGTCTGGCCATAGAGTCGTACACCATGGAAGCAGACGCTTTGGTCCAACTCGTACGTGCTGACCATGATCTCAAACTAAACCAATCCCACTTACCTATGCTTGGCCCATATCCCTCCAAACCTTTCCTATTCATCAACTTGGTCTTCCAGAAACAGGAAGATTTGGCCCAGATATAAATCACAATCTCAAGTCCCAACATTGGGCCTATTTGATGCGATTCAGATTATAATCTTCACTATTTATCTGAAATAACATCCATTAAAAAGGTAGAATGATCATGAAATTAAGAGAACATTGAGACATTAATATGGGGAAATTGATTAGAGAAGACACATTAAGTCCATCTGAAATGGATTAATTTATATAATTAGGAATAGGCTTATTATAGAGTTGATCAGTATTGTACTGTACTAATGCATGTGGTTTTAACATAGGGGTGGGAGGGTAAATGTGATTATAACATAGAACATTACAGCACAGTACAGGCCCTTCTGCCCTCGATGTTGCACCGAGCTGTGAAGCCCACCTAACCTACACAATTCCATTTTCGTCCATATGACTATCTAATGATCATTTGAATGCCCTGATGTTGGCGAGTCTACTACTGTTGCAGACAGTGTGTTCCATGCCCCTACTACTCTGAGTAAAGAAACTACCTCTGACATCTGTCCTATATCTATCACCCCTCAATTTTAAGGTATGCCCCCTCGTGCTAGCCATCAGCATCCAAGGAAAAAGGCTGTCACTGTCCACCCTATCTAACTATCTGTTTATCTTGTATGTCTTAATTAAGTCACCTCTCAACCTCCTTCTCTCCAATAAAAACAGCCTCAAGTCCCTCAGTCTTTCCTTGTAAGACCTTCCCTCTATACCCGGCAACATCCTAGTAAATCTCCTCTCAACCCTTTCCAAAGCTTCCACATCCTTCCTATAATGCAGTGACCAAAACTGTACGCAATACTTCAAATGTGGCTGCATCAGAGTTTTGTACAGCTACAGCACAACTTCATGGTTCTGAAACGCAATCCCTCTACTAATAAAAGCTAACACACCATATGCCTTGTCAACAACATTTGTTGTGTATTAAACAAAATGGGGTGGTAACTTTCAGGAATCTATGTACAGAGATCTCTCTGCTCATCTACACTACCAAGAATTTTACCATTAGCCCAGCACTCTGCATTCCTATTGCCCCTTCTAAAGTGAATCACCTCATACGTTTCTGCATTAAACTCCATTTGCCACCTCTCAGCCCAGCTCTGCAGCTTATCTATGTCTCACTGTAACCTACAACATCTTTCCTTCATCACTATCCACAAGTCTACTGACCTTCATGTCATCAGCAAATTTACTAACCCATCCTTCTATGCTCTCATCTATGTCATTTTATAAATCACAAACAACAGTGGACCCAAAACAGATCCTTGCGGTACCCCACTAGCAACTGGACTCCAGGGTGAAAATTTCCTATCAACCACCACCCGGTCGTCTTTCAGCGAGCCAATTTCTGATCCAAACTGCTAAATCACCCTCAATCTCATGCCTCAGTATTTTGTGCAATAGCCTATCATGGGGAGCCTTTATCAAACGCCTTACTGAAATCCATCCACATCAACTGCATTACCCTCATCCACCTTTTTGGTCACCTTCTCAAGTAACTCAGTAAGGCATGGCCTACCCTTCACAAAACCATGTAGACTATCCCTAATCAACTTATTCCTTTCTAGATGATTATGAATCCTATCTCTTAGAACTTTGTCCAACACTTTACCCACAACCGAAGTACGGTTCACTGGTCTATAATTTCCAGGGTTGTATCTACTCCCCTTGAACAAGGGAACAACATTTGCTATCCTCCAGTCTTTTGGCACTATTCCTGTAGACAATGATGACATAAAAATCAAAGCCAAAGGCTCAGCAATCTCCTCCTTGGCTTCCCAGAGAATCCTAGGATGAATCCCATCTGGCCCAGGGGTCTTAACTATTTTTACACTTTCCAGAATTGCTAACACCTTCTCCTTGTGAACCTCAATCCTATCTAGTCTAGTCGCCTGTATATCAGTATTCTCCTCAACAACAATGTCTATCTGGCTGCAAGAGATCAAGACTGTTAACAATAGGAAAGCTGGAGTTTATTGCCTTAATCCCGAGCAAGTAATAATACATTAACAACATATCTCCAATGCTGATTTCCAAACCCCCTTAGTATTATGTGAGCCAATGGAAATTTAACTCGTTGCATGATACATGCTAAGTGGATTGGCCGTGTGAAATTACCCATAGTGTCAGGGATATGTAGGTTGGGTGCACTAGCCATGGGAAATATGGGGCTATAGGGATAGGGTTGGAGGATGGGTCAAAGTGGAATGCTCGTCAGAGTGGACTCGTTGGGCTGAATGGCCTGTTTCTACACTGTAGGGATTCTGTGAATAGCACTATCTGCCATATATTAACATCATGCATTAATGACTAAGTTTGTTATTTTGTTCCCAAGGTTGCAACAGTACAATCTTTTGACATTCCACGGCTTTTTTTTCCAGCTGTGCCCTTACTGTTGCAATTACAATTGTTAAAGCTTTCATTCTGGATTGATCACTGAAGTAAGTGAGATTACAAAAAAATTAAATTTCCCCTGAAATTCTTTTTTATTGACGTTAATTGATGGTTAAATCTCTTATTAGACCCCAGGGAAAATCCCCTGCTGTTCTGATCTCCCCCCGAGTGAGCAGGACAGGACCTCTGTTTAAAATCTCATTTAAATGATGGCACCTCTGACAGGGCAGCACTCTTGCACTGATGTGTTGGCCTAAATTAGGGGCTCAGACACTGGAACAACTATTGAGTTGGGGCCTAGGCATTGAGCTACAGCAGAAAGCAACATATCTAACTTAGTTGGGTTTTAACCCAGAAGGGCACTTATTGTACAGAATCAGTAATTTTCAGGTAGACAGTTTAGACCTCCAATAAACACATGTCACACTATTGCAGGAAACAGTTGTGCTATCTGTGCATATTAGTGGCTTTCATTTCTCACCGACTATTCCATGTAACTGAATGACCTGATAAGCACATGTTTGTGGTTATTCATTTCCTAACTCATTTCGTCTGCTGTTACACCCATTCTCTGGATTCCTTTTAACTGTGGACGTTTTTCACAGTAAGTTTCAGTTAAGTGAGAACTCTCTGCTACCTGTGCTTTGGGACATTTATCAACAGAAAAGGAATCGACGTAAATTCAAGTCATTGCAGCTGCATCCATGTTCTTTTATTTTGCACTCTGTTCTGTATTATTTCTGATTAAAGCTGCGAGGGGGTTGCTATTCTTTGCAAGTGAGGGCACTATATGATTCAGCGATTGCTAAAAGTGCCCCCTCTCCTGGTTGTAGTCAGAACTGAAGAGAGGGGGAAGTGTGCCTGGAGTGGTTGCTGTTGGTTTAAATCCAATCTGCTTGGTGCTCCCCAGTATTGCATAAATCAAACTGCTTTTGTGCAACGGTCACGTCAGATTCCCAGAGCCCTGTTCTTGCAGTAAATTGTCCCTCTACTCTACACCCAAGCTGTGTTCTGCTGATAACAGAGAACTGCAGATTTTCAGCTTTCAAGTTAGTGAGCTCTTCAAGGGAAATGCTTTCTCACCCACGCTTTTAAAGTTCATGACCTTGAACTTTTTCTTTGCTGAAGGGCAACACCAAGTGTCCCAATGCAATAAAACTATTCTGATTACATGCAATGTTAACTGGGAGATCAGAATTGTTTTGCTGCTGAAGGATGCTATTCGGTCCATTCTGTTGGCACTGGCTCGCTGAATAGCCATTCTAATGGAGTGACATTTTCTTGTTTTTTCCAAACTACTCTGCCATTAAACAACCATTTTGACATAACCTCCCGGAGGCCTGTATCCCATCACAGAGTCGCCCTTTACTTGCACATTGAGAGTTCTTGATACCTTTCCAGTTTCCTCAGAGCTAGCTGTCAGAGGGAACAGGATGTCTGACATTCCTGTTTATATCTGTCAGACAGGGCTCTCTGGGGTGGTTAATCTGATCCAATCAAAGAAGTCCTATTCTATGTGGTCCACCTGGCTGACCTCATTGCAATCACTACATTCCTCTTCATCTGAAGATATTTGTTTTTGCTGGTTCTTTTTTTGGTAGCTCCTCCTGGGGCATTTTAGCACCAGCTCAGGTTCCTCCATCTCTGTCTCTAGGGGTTCCGTGTAAAGCTTGCTCGCTCGCTCGCTCTCTCTCTCTCTCTCTCTAAGAGGCCAATGCGTCTGCCGTTTCCATCTCAGATTCTGAGGTATCTTCAATGCTGGCTGGAGAGGGAGAACCCATGGGTCCCTGAACTTTCAGAAAGGCCATCCAGGAGCCAGGCATGTTTTGCTCCTGCATCGTTTGCAAGTTTGTAGCTTTCGAGTGGTCTACCTACCCAAAAATGTGCTGACATTTAGCACTCTCCCTCACTGTGGTATTTTCATTTGAGTAGCTAGCTGCCAAAGTAGAAAGTTGTGTGGGCCAGATGTCATACACCACGTAAAAATAGAACAGTGAATGCTCCTGAGTTGGTTATGACAGATTGTGAGAGGATTGTTAAATAACTGAGTGCCAGTTGAAGGTATGTTAATACCCCCATTAAGGCGGTACAGTATTTTGATGGTCAGGTCTCAAACTAATGCCCTTTTCTAACAGTGACCAGTTAATCAAGAATAAACTTGCTGCAGAACACTCTGAGCCCTTCAAAATAGAGGCTGTGAAGATGATTTTTGAAACACATCAGCGGACATCCTGATATGGTGCTTCAGGGGATGTTAGGCTCCTAATAACTGAAAAAGCTGTAGGTCCACAAGCTGTCAGGAGAATTACTCATTGCTTTTGATCTGCCACAATGTCATTTACCCAGAGAAAGTAATGCATTCTACATACAGAGGAACCTTGATTATCCAAACGAGATGAGCGGGCACTATTCTGTTTGGATAATTGAATATTTGGTTAATTGATTTCCTCTGGAGCTCAGAGTTTTCTGTGAAGTCTGGATACCGTTGGGGGACTAAGCAGCAGCACACTGTGTGCTAGCCCCTGCCTGTCCCCCAAATCCTGTCTGCCCCCACCCCGCCTCCCACTCCTGCCTGGCCCCCAACCCAACCCTGCCCCTCCTGTCCACCCACCAAATCCTGTCTGCCTGTCCTCCCACCCACTCCCAACCCTGCCTGCCTCCCAAGCATGCCCCCAAAACCCATCTGCCGCCAACCCTGTCCGCGCCCTCCCAACCCACCATCTCCAAAAAGCACGCGCACACACATACGCTCACACATACACGCACACATTTTAACTTCAACGTTTTGACAGATTTCACCTTTGACTTGTACAGGACATTGTTGGAGAGATTTTCTAGGAAAGGAGGGTTCAGGGTATGTCTTTGTGTAGAAGTCCAGGGAAAGTGTAGGGGGAAGAGAGAGATGGTAGGAGGTCAGTTGTTTGGCGACAGTGCTTGGACTGTCCAGAATTGTTCTCAGCAGCATTTCAGTGAGCCGAGTTTGTTTTTAATCATTGTACCTGTAAACAAAGCCGGGATTGGGGTTGAAACAGCTCTTTGACGTAACGTTTCTACCGGGACCTTGAGATCTCCTTTCGGATAATCCGATATTCGGATAATCGAGGTTCCTTTGTGCTGGGCTCAGTCTTCCACAGCAGGGTCAAATAAATCAAGCTTCCCCGATAATGGCGTGATGCTTACCTGAACGCAAAGATGTCTGTTGTGAGTAAATTTCGTGAGAAGCAGGGTTTTCTCTCATTGCTACTGAAATAATTCCACAGGGTGTTATACCCTCACCAAGTCACCCTTTTATTTACACCTGGAGAGTCTTTGACATTGATCTGGCTCTGAGTGTCAGGATGTTTGATGCTTCTGTTTTAATCTCCCTGATTGGGGCTGTTAATCTGACCCAGTCAGGGAACTCCTATTCTATGAGGTCCACCTGGCTGACCTCATTACAATCACTACACCTCTAATGCCCTCTGGAGTACCACACTTGAATCTGCTTCTACCGCTCTTCCAGGCAGTGCATTCGATACTGAAACAACCCGTGATAAAAATAACTTTTTCGCATATCATGTTTGCTTCTTTCGCAATGAATCTGCTGTTTTATTCTCTAATCTTTCTTTTTGACTACTCTGTACAAACTCTTCACGGCTTTGAAAGCTTCTACCAAATCTTCTCTTAGCCTTCTCCGCTTGTAGGGTGTGTGTACACACGCTCACATATGATGAAATCACTCTCAACCTTTGGCTGTAGTGCTGCAGTTGCATAGTCACCACAACAAGATCTGAGGAGCTGTTTATTGCAATGGTTACTATCTGTTCATGCACTGAACTCCATCTTGCTGGCTCAGTATCACTGCTTTGGTTGAGAATTTCTTCCTTGAACACCATTATCACACCATGGGTACATTTAGCTCTTAAGTTACATGTGTGCTACTTTCCCAATCACCTGCTACATCTGACAGCCAAATACTTGAGGGATTTTAGAGTTGCCCAAACACACTTTGCCATTTCTGGTTTCAGAAACATTTTCTCAATTAATGTTGAAACTGGTTTCCCACTGAGAGTTGCTTTTCATCCCACATATTCCAAATAACATTAGCAAGATATTAAGCTCGGCTCTCCTTGGTTAGGTCCTCACTCTTACTTATTACATGTGGAGCTACAGCAGATAAGGAAGATAACAGCCCACCAGGTGCAACCAAAGGAGCACAGGGCTACCCAGGGCATCTTGGGTATTGTGTGGTTGAAACTTTCCACTTGTTCAAGTTAGCACTTAGCCATCTCTGACTTGGTGTTGCTGATGAATGGGGTGAATGTTGATGCTGGTGGATGGGCTGTTGATTAGACATGCTGCTTTGTCCTGGATGATGACCAACTTCTCGAACATTGTTGAGGCTGCACTCATCCAGGCAAGTGGGGAGTACCTCAGTCACACACCTGCCTTAGGCCTTGTAAATGGCTGTCAGACTTTGAGGAGTCAGGAGGTGAGTTATTTGAATCAAGTTTTATTGTAGTCCTTCCTTGGGTAAGGAGACCAAAACTCTTATATAGTGCTCCAGACATGGCCTCATCGTTTGCCCTGTGGTTATTTTAGTCGACCTGTTCAGACATGCTGTGGCGCATGTCCAGAGCACTTGAATCCAAACCTCCTGGTCCAGAGGTGGGAACACTACCACTGTCCTCCAACAGGCCAAGCATAGTAGAGGTATTTTCTAACCAGCCTGCTCAGAGGTGTTATTACATACCTCTGGAGCAGATGGGACTTGAACCTGGGCCTCCTGGTTTGGAGGTGGGGACACTACCACTGCAATACACTAGCCCTACCATGTTTCCTGTCCAATTGCAGAGTTTGTTCATCAACCCAGCTTTGAAAAAGAACATGGCCAGTCTCAGGAAAGGAGCTACAGACTTCAAACAATTGAGAATGATGAGTATTTCAAGGGGATTGTCCCTGTTTTCTCCACAATGGACTTGAGCAGGAGGCCACAGTAACATATTAAATCCTTTCCTCATTCTGCACCAGTCGACAAGAAAGGGAATTTCTTTGAAGCCACTGCCAATGCTCGCAGCCTCAGCTGCTCCAAGAGCATTACCCCATGATTTTCTTCTGTGTATGTGTCCACATCAAAAATGTTCCCTTTTAACAATGTTTATGATTGTGCACTAATCTTGTGTTTTGTATGATATACAATAATAAGTGAGAGATTTTTCTGCAAAGCAACAGCATTACTTTTGACACTTTAATTCCTTTGCAACTACCCTGTAATCATAGCCAATTCTGAATTAAAGTTGCTCGGGGATGGATCACTGAATGAACTCTCGGCTTGTGACCGCTGGTTGCAAACAAACGGGTGTTAGCTGCTATCACCTGCAGAGATGGTGTTCTGGGGAACAATTGGAATCCTGGCATGTGCTGTGCAGGCTTTGTCAGGCACATGGACACATCAACCACTGTCGTTTACTGAATCAGGCATCTACATCCCCTGTGACTTGTTGATGGCTGGTCCAATTGGTAACTTTCAGATCATTTTAATCACAAGACATGGTACTGGCTGAGGTCCGGCAGATCCAGCCAGCCCAGACTCCCATTGGTGAGAAGTTCCTCGGCGTATCAAATATTTAACGCGTGGGTTCCATAGTGGATGTTAATCCAGGTGTTGCTTGATATATTGTCGCCTGCAACCTTTCAGAATGTTGTGACAGAAAGAAATTCTAAACTTGCTGGCCATACCTAACTGGTGCACGTGGCATTCCTTAAGCAGTCTGTTAACCTGGAGCCACCCGCAGCCTCCTCTTTGTTCCCCACCTAGGAGAAAGTACATTCTCCCTCCCTGGCTGTGCCCCACCCCAACTCTGTGGCTTATGCTTCCTGATCCTCACAACACTGAGTAGAATTCGGTGTCCTGGCATGTGGAAAAGAGGAAGCACTCTCCAAGGGAGACAATTGGGTAGGGTTGTAAAGACTGCAGTCTTTGTTCTTTGGCTTGCTGTCCAATCTGCGCTCCTCATTTTTCTCTTCCAAGATAGGGAGTTATTGTTGTTGCTTTAAAAGAGCCAAGAGCATTCTAGTACCCATGGTAGGCGATGAAGAAAGGGATGAATTGTGTGAAACCTTGCTTTGGCTGCCATTGATTTTTCTTTGGACATTGCAGTCCTTGATGGAATGGCAGAGACTCCCTGGATAATCTGCCACATTTTGGCATCTTCCAGAAGAGCGAGTAAATTGTCTCATGGGGGAAAAAAGAACACCCACCCTTTTCACAACTTATTGCCCTATTACAGTGCCTCATTAGCATAGCTAGCTTGTACCTGGACATGATGCTGAAGAAAGGCCCTTCAGATGAAAACAGACGATGTCTTATGAGAATAATTTTGACAACTTCCCAAGTAGCCTGAGGAAGAATAACATCTTTAATGGGCTACATACTTCTGCAGTAAAATGTCTTGTGTGTCTCCTGCTTTTATGATGATATCAGGTCACAATTGCATTTAAGGCAGTATATTTACCCAGGAAATTCCTGTGCTACTCCCCCTGCTGGTGAATAATATTATTTTCTAGTATTTGAACACGGTTGTGGACTTCAATGTTCAATGCCCTGTGTTTCCTATGTGTATTTGCAAAGAACTCCCTGGGTCTCAAAGGTTTTCTATGTTTAAGATTCAGCTTATTGTCCTACCAATCTTAACTCCCTCCAACCAGTGTTAGGCCTGTGTCAGAGGTTAGATGTCAAACAGTCAGAACCCTTGACCCAAGTTACCGTGAACATATCTACATCTGATTTTAAATGAGGTAGGGTGAGGTATAATTGCCTACTGTGTTCAAGGGAGGCAGGTTGACTATTTCAATATTGGTATTAAAAATATGTCCGCCTGCTTTTAATAGTCATTCTATTTTTAACTTGAGGTAGCGGAAACTGAGCAGGTGAAAGCAGGCCAGAAGCAGAAGTTATCTTCATTATGTTGAAAGTAATGGGGTCCTGGGGATTAGACTTTATGTCTGTAGTTGCTGATATGTTCCTACATACAGTCGAAAAGCATTTCTTTGGTCATGCGTAATTAAATGGTGGACTTGTTTATGAAGGTGGTACCTGAATTTTTAGCTCCGTAGAAGTGCAAAGCTGAAACCATTCCCTGTTCTGTTTAAGGCCCCATTTTTACCCGTAACCGACATTTTGGATTTTAATGAAACCGATGATTAATTCTATTGTCGTTGCAAAGGCTTTTCTTAAAAGGTCAAACAACATGAGTCATATATTTGCAATTTGCAGCACCTAGAAAACAATTGAACATCCTGAAAATGTATTAGGAATATTTATTTATCTGCAACCTATTAGAACATTAGCACAGCCACTGACAGAGAGACTGGAATGTTCGGACCTCTGAGGTATTCTATGCCTAACGAATTATGGAGTAAATGATCATTGCAATGTGCAGGCTACCAAATACGTTTCTAACCAACATTATGTCAGACAAATGCACCTACTATCCTAGATATACCGATAAATACGAAGACAGTGCAGACAGCTTTTTATATTGCGTGCAAACCAGATTGTCTATCTTCTTCATGCTCCCTGCTTTTTCCTGAACCCTTGAATTGCCAGTCATACTGTCTGAGTTTAGAGGTGGGAGTTGGAATTGAGGTCCAAAGGTGAGAACTGTGTCCATTTATTTTTCACACAGGTTAAAATTGGACATGCTTTCCACCAGAGGTTGTTTGGATTGAAATGCAACCATGCACAAATGTCTTTCTGGTCTGCGGCTAGCCCTGTGAATTTCTACTGTGAGGGACCACACTGCAAGCAACCATATTAGAGGCACTTCAATCAGTCCAATTTGCTGTCTTGTGAAAACAGAACTTGGTGTCAGAAGTAAAGCTGAGCTTGAGTGTTAACGAGCTGTAAAATATCTCAAGGTAAAATGAGGTATGTTCAAGGCCAGTCTAAAATACTAGATTGAGGAGCAGGAGAAAGGGGAGTAATAAAGAAAGTGATGACTCCTACAGAATGGGTTAGCAGTGAAACAATCTGGAAAGGAAAGAGTATGCATCAGCAAAGAGGATTGAAATAAAATTCCAAAAGACCTCACTGCCTGATGCCAACATTGAAGGAACTTTGCACAAGTTGCAATGGCAAAAATCCACCCTAGATGCAACGGGTGGATACTGGAAAGGTAAACTCAATGAAAGCCGCAGCATTTATATTTTGGGGTTTCTATGAGAGATACAGATTGTTGTGCATATCTTTTGGCTTATTCATAAGTCCAGAGGATATCAATGCAGACAGCTTGAGATAGCTACTGATTTTCCCAGAATTCAGATCTGTTGATTTTATGTATATGGAAATACTGATGGGGAGAAAAATCATTGCTGACCACAATCATGGTTAAGTGTGACTGTGAGACCTCGTTTGCCAGATGAACCTGAGGATGATCAAAAAGTGAAGTATGCAGACGATGTACTGACAACAAGTAACTCTTTGCTTAGATCCCGAACGGGTGAGAGCTGTACCAGCGATGGAGTAACTGTACATAGATACAAACATATCAACCAGGAGCAGGAATAGGCTATTCAACCCCTTGAGACTCCTCTGACATTCAGTAAGGTTATGGCTAATCTGGTCAACAGATGTAAAAACAGTGCCATAATCTGTTGAATTTGTCAACTATTTGGCAAAATTCTTGATCGATTTGTGTTACAGTGGTATTGGGTTTTAGATTAGATTAGATTACATTACAGTGTGGAAACAGGCCCTTCGGCCCAACAAGTCCACACCGACCCGCCGAAGCGTAACCCACCCATACCCCTACATTTACCCCTTACCTAACACTACGGGCAATTTAGCATGGCCAATTCACCTGACCTGCACATCTTTGTGACTGTGGGAGGAAACCGGAGCACCCGGAGGAAACCCACGCAGACTCGGGGAGAACGTGCAAACTCCACACAGTCAGTCGCCTGAGACGGGAATTGAACCCGGGTCTCTGGCGCTGTGAGGCAGCAGTGCTAACCACCGTGCCGCCCACAAAGGGTTATGGAACAAGAAACAGCATTCACTAAAACAAGGCACCTGGTAAGATTATGTCAAAGCTCAAATACTCTGGAGAAAATGATAAAGTCACCCTGTAGTGTGATGCCAGTGAGACAGGACTTGGAACAACCCTAATACAACTCATTGTAATCACAGCGAGGGTATTAACATATATGGAGGAGCGCTATGCCCTGATGGAGAAAGGGTAGCCATTGTCTTTGCTTGTGAGCGTTTTCATTAATACCACCTTATAAGACTCAAAGTGATGGTTGTTGTCAATCCACAAACTACTTCAAAGCATTTTCCTGAAGCCACTATTATCTGCTGTCAAGCATCTTCAGAGAATGTCACTGTGGTTACAGAGATACCAGTTGGATGTGACTTAAAAACAAGCAAAGCAGATGTACATTGAAAACATACTGTTGAGAGCAGCACTTCTGATAAAGAAAATAGAGGATATTATAATTGGATATGAAGAATTTCACATTCTATGTGAAGCAGCAGATTGTCATGTTCTGGAAGTCAAACCTTGCAAACCATTCACCAAGGTGCAATGCTCAGTGTTGCAAGAGGTAGTGCGGAAGGAATGGCCAAAAAGCATCAAGGATAGACCCATGGCTGGAAGAGCATATTTGGCTGAAGATATAGACTACTGTGTCAATGTAGAGCACTATTCTGACTTCTGGTAGGTGAACAATTTAATGGCTACTGGTGAGATTGTCAAATGCCTGATAGCACATTTTAGCTGTTATGGTGTTCCTGACATTGTTAAGTGTGTCAATGGCACTCAGTTCATGAGTGAAGAATTCAGTAGTTGTTATAATCCCAGCTGATGTTACTGATTGGCAAGTCAGATCCCAAAATGAAATCTAGCTTGATAGATGATTTCTGCTTAACGTAACAGCCTTTCATGAAAATATACGCACTCCAGTCAGGTCTTCTTCAAACTGTCTGAAAGATTTCTGATGTCTGAAGTTTTAAAACTAAAATCAAAATCTGATTATTCCAAACCCAAAAGTAAGCTAATGTCTTTCAATATTTTCTTTCTCTTGTTTTAAATATCCACAGGATAAACAAACTTCCATTAATACTCCAGGAGACCATCAATGATCTGCTGTCTGATCCATTTTGGTTCAAAATCGTGGTTTTAGAAAGACTGACATATTCACAAAATAGCCTGACAATAGTATTCCACTAGTTTGAAATCCAAAAACTAAAAATATGTGCACACCTTTCATCAGAGCCTTTTCATAAAAGATTGGGAAATTCAGCACTATATGTAACTCTCTCCTATCTCCAGTCAAATGGAAAAGTTTTGGTGTTAATGAAAATCAGCAAATGAATGTCAAAGAAATTGGACTTTGTACAAGGCAATCCTCAGGCAGAGAAGCAGTCCATAAAAAGATAAATGTCGCACCTAGATTATTCTTCCAAAAACAACTGAGTTATTGTAGCCAGCAATTGTCATAGTTGTGAGTGACAAAATTGAGGTGAAACAACAGAGTGCCAAATTTTGCCTTAACATGACTGCTACACCATTGCTAGAATTGAGCATTGAAGAGTGTATTAGAGCACATACCTTCAACACTCTCTACAAAAGTCAGCCCAAGAGTCATCTTGGGCCCTATGTAGAGCAGTTGTGACTTGTTCATATGCAGTGGAAGCAAAACACTCGATATAATGTTGCAACTGCAGGCATATGCACTCAACTGAAGAAGCTGTTCCTCATCTGCTGATCAGGAAGATATGAACTCACCACCCTCGCAATTCACAGATCAATCATGAGACTCAGAGGTCCACAGTAACCCAACAATAGAAACGAATCACAGCAACAATTAATGACATGGGTACGACATTCCGTGATGGGAAGGAACATCACTCAGATGAACATCCAACAACAACTCACATATATACCATTGAGAGACAAACACAATTTAAAGACTTTGTGCAATGGAAATGCAGAGGCTGAAGAGAATAACAAATTACCAATGCATGAGAGCAGCACAGTATACAGTATAGGGTAACTTGGACAACTCATTGTCCATGTGATGCACGCAATATCTTTTGTATATTTTGTATATAAAAAGTATATAAAAATGTTTGGATTGAAACACAATTATGTTGAAATGCTCTGACCGATGAGTCACTCACATGCTGCTCCAAACCAGCTTCAATGCACTTCAATCAGTTTGGTCAGACGGCTGCATCATGAGCACAGAACAGGCGTGACTGCCCGGCAAAGTGGGAATTCATTGTTAATAGAGGGAGTAGTGATGTGTTTTCCACTTTCTATTGTTTACTGTCTCATTAACGCAGAGTACAAACTGCAGCCACAGGAAGTACACCTTTTGTTGCTGGACTATGAGGGATGGAAAGGAATTTGAAGGGCTCAGCTCCTGTTCTAATTTTTTTAAACATAATATTAGCCATTATTATTTTTTTAAAGCTGTTGACAACTTTGACAATATCCACCACTATGCTTTCTGCTAAAGGGATCCAATTATTATACTCTCACCCCAACATGACCACTGTATGTTTCTTAATAACATTTTTATTACTTGGAGGAAGATGAACAATTAGAAGAGAAGGGACTGGTCAGATAGTAATTGGTGTGTTTTGTACCAATCCATCAGTGCCCCTATTTCCAAATATAAAAAGCAGGATTCCTTAATCTAGAGTTGGCCTATTCAAGGGCTGGTGGAAGCTGTACTTTATAAAGGAAACCACGAATGAGTTAAGCTATTGCTGCAACCCATCTCCAATACTGGTACCATACTGTAGGTGGAAAGCAATTGCCTTCTACCCTTATGTGACTGCAGCATTGTAGGTTGTTGCCAAATTTATGCATAACATGAGTCAGTTACTGGTGAATAAATGCAAGTCCAAGTCTGTTGTTGTGGGAGTAATTCATTACCTTCTCTGTAGAGAACTGTAAGCAAAGGGCCACCTGTGTTTACAGACACTGGAATATCTACCTTTACTAACATTGACATGGCCTCTTTGTGGGCAGCACATCTGCCTGGACTTGTTGCACAGAAGCAGCATTTAAAATAATCTTCCCTTTTTCAATGACATCTTCAACGCATCTTGGTCACAGGAAAACTTTCAAATTAATCATTTTTAAATTGCAGTACAATATTTAGAAATCATTTTAGGATTATGGCAATTTTTGTTGTGAATGGAAAAGCAATTTTTTATTTCTACCAAAAAATCTCAAAAGCATTATGTTTGACACAGGTACACCCTTATTGCACTTTGCTGTTCATTCTGGGTTTCCTGTTTCAGTGCCATAGCAATCCTCCACTTGGAAAAGTCATGATGTTGGGAAGAAATATAGAGCAAGGTTCAAACATCTTCCCCAGAGAGGGAAAGTGTAGGGGATGCGACTGCAGTGCCTGTGATACTGCAGGTAGCTGCCTGCATTGAATACAGCACTAGCTGTAATGTTGAGAAGTGCAATGAAACTTTAACAAGTGCAGCTCCAATAAAATGAGTTATTTTTCAAAGGTTTATTCAATGTGCAGAGTCTTAAATTTTACTTTGCCAGTCTAATACCATGTTCACAGAATATTGATCCCCAAAATATCAATTAAAGCTCCAGGGATCATATTTTGATCACCATCCTATTCCCAACTTGTCCACTTCACCAACTGTCCCACTTGCTGCCTCCTGGGCCATCCTGTTCTGGACCACTCTCTGCAAGTAGGTGGCAAGTATTCAATGGATGCACAATGATGATGGCACTGACCTTGCACATATGCCTCTGGGTGGACTTGGTGCTGACTTCCTGTTGCTGGCACACAATGATGAAATGAACATCACTGACTTCCTGTTCCAGTGTGATGCTGTCTTTTCAGTGAAGCTGGTAAGTGGTACCTCACCCAATGGAGGTAGAAGATCTGATGCCAACCTTCTGAAGAAGAGCAATGAAGTTATCCCCGCTGTCCAACATAATATATAGCCCCTCATAAGCACCAGAAGAAGCAAATTATCTTTTCATTATTATATGTCACTGTGTTGGAGTTTGCTGTGTGAAACTTGGCTGCCATGGTTCCTCATTTACATCAGTGAATATACTGTGGTTGAGAAAACACTATTGTAAATGCAAGTCTTTTTTTTCCCCTTTTTTACTGGGCATCTAAAATCTGATATTTGTCAAGTTCTCAAGACAAATATCAGCCAACTTCTTGGTAGAGTGATTGAAGCAAGGTCAGCAATGATATGAGTTCCCTGACTGGAACTGTTGATCTGGTCCAATCAGGGAGTTCTGGATGACAGATAAGAACAGGAGTGTCAGCAATTCTGCTCATTCCGAACTAGCTCTGAATTACCTGGGTCAGAGTCATGTACTATGTTCGTGTAAATAATGGATGACTTGGTGAAGGGATACCGGCCTTCACGGATTTACTTCAGTGGCGACGGGAGGAAAACACAGCCCGAAAGGGATTCGCTTGCAACAGTTGTTTTGAGTTCCGGTAAGCATTTCTGACATCATGCTGCTATTTGGGAAGCCTGACTGGATCAATTGTGACATTGAAGACTGAGGTTGAGGAACATCACTTGAGTGAAGGCAGTTGCATAGCCTCACTCAGAACATATCCTGATCAGACAGACTCTAGGTCAGCCCACAGCAAAACCCCAAAACAAAGCCAAGCCTTAGCCAAACGGTTAAAAGTTTCTCAAGGACCTGACCTTCGGGGAGTTATTACATTTGCCACAGGATTGGAAAAGCACAGGAAAATTATCTCAAATATCCGTGCCTCAAACTGTCTCAAAAGTGGAAAATCCTAGCTTACCATGATATTCTGTTCATCTACATCCCCTCCAAAATCTCTCCACTCCCTTTAAAAGATAGAGTAACAGGTGTGGAGTGTTGGTTTTCATTATACATTTTGGGGAGATTTCATCTTTTAAACTGCACTAGAATATTTGAAAAAGGGTGAAGATATATTGGCTGGCTGAAAGGTACTTACAAAAACTGCAATTTTCCGTCAGATGATTCATAATTCCACGAATGTATTTTATATATATAATGTTTAAAGTTGGATCTTCCAAAAAGTCAAAAGCTGTTATGCCAGAGAATGAATATCTCTTGTTTTCAGAGAAATGTCCCACCCAAAACGTTAATTTATCTTGCTTTTCAGAGGTTGATCAACCTGCTGAACATTTCCAACGTTTTCTGTATTTTTTTTGTTATTCAGTTTTCTAGCATTTCTCCTTTTTTTTAATCACATCTTAAAGGTTAATATCTACTGGGCACAGAGCACAATGTATTTTAATCCAAGTCAATCTTTTCCTGTTCATGAAGGCATGCAGCACCTTTTTCTTACTAGAGTCGATGGATATGTTGGAGAAATGTTTGAAAGCATTAGCTTCAGCTTAAATATCATATTGTTATTTAAGTAGCATAAGATCTTCAAAACCAATCCTTACAGACCAAAGCTAAATGCTCACACAAACAAAACAATTAAGAGCAGCAGAAGAGAGTGTGCTCTATCTCTGCTGCCTTCATTGGAGCTGGTGTGTGGCTTCAACTGCACTTTCCCACATTTTTCATCTTTCTTGATTCCTGGAGAGGCCAAGTACCTGTCAATCCAAATTCTAAATATATTCAACCTTTGGACATTGATGTTTGGGGCGGCATGGTGGCTCAGTGGTTAGCAATGCTACCTCACAGTATTAGGGACCTGGGCTCAACCGAAACCTTGATGACTGTCTCTGTGGAGTTTGCACATCCCATACATGGGTTTCCCACGGGTGCTCTGGATTCCTCCCACAGTCCAAAGATGTGCAGGTTAGGTGAATTGGCCAGGCTAAATTGTCCCATATATTCAGGGATGTGTAGGTTAGGTGCATGAGTCACGGGAAATGTAGAATAATAGCGTAGGGGAATGGATCTGGGTGGATACTCTTCGGAGGGTTGATGGGCCTGTTTTCACACAGTAGGGATTCTATGATTTTGTCAGATTGATCAATTACCATTGAGTTATGCTGTTTAAGTAATCAAATCTTGATGGAAATCCTTGAATTTGAGAACTCAGTGTAGAATTAGTGAAAGAAGAGAAATCATGGAAAGACGTTGATAAAAAAAAATGGAAGGAGAGTGAATGAAACAAAGAGATATTTGTTTCCTCTCATATTAACCAAGTTCTTCTGCAAACCTTCTCCATTAACAGAACTTTTGATTATACTTTGATTATACTCTGATTTTGGCTTTTCTACATTTTCACATAAATCTCTGATATCACATTGTGATTCCCACCAGCCAAAAAGTACCCACATTTATGTGAACACCAGTTCCTGGATTTTCCCTTTGTATCTGATATGATGAAAGGACAAATTTTTCTTCTGTGTGCTGACAATTTCACTATGACTGTGACCTTTTTTTTCAATGTTTGGTATTCAAATTTTGCCCTAGTTTTATTAAGTAATTGAATGCCAGTGATATCTCCAGCAAACAGAGCAAGTATATTTCCAATTCACCTTGTACACGCGTACATTCTGTTTGGCACCTTGGGAGAGAGAGAGAGAAAGCAGTGTATCCTCCAGAGTCGGAGTGGCCATCTTCTTTAATTTATGTCAGATTTATTTCGTTTCTGGATGGTGGCTATGCTTATGTACATTAGGGTGTTTCCAAACACTGGTATGTGAGCTCTGTAACCACAATTTTCTGATCAGACTTGGTGGCTGGGAACACATGTGACACACAATGCTGAGTCTGATTAACTGAACACTGCATGTTGTGGCAAATGTAATACTATGACAAAGGGGAGCTGTTGCAAGATGCAAATTGCAGTAATCAATCTTGAATTGTGTTGTTTAGGTAAACATTTCCTCTGACATTTGGGTCTTCCATCGCCCTACCTTTTGCTGCTGGATTCTTACAGCTAGGTATCTATTGGAACAGTTGGTCGTAACACCTTCATTACCTTTCCTGCATACATAGGTACCAGTTGGGCAGGGCACTGACCTTTTCATGGAGTAGCAATGTTGCAAAAATAGCCCAGGATTTGTAGATGGCACCCCAATTGGGTATTGAGACAATGCAATAACTCCTCAGTCTATACGAACAGGCAGGCAGTCACTTGGTTCTGTTTGGGTGGTGTCTGACCACAGATCTGTACACTAACACTAGCATGCAGCTATCCACAATGCTCACATTTCCTGGAAGGTAATATGGCATGAATGGATGAGAGTTCATGTGATGGGTAGTTGTATAATGAAGAAAAGGGTGTTGGTGCAATGCTACTGGAGGAGATGAAGGAAGCATTACTGTAACCAGGAAGATTGGTGTGGCAGGGACTTATTGATAACTACTGACAGAGCTTTTCAGGATATGCCCTGCAAATGAAGCAACGTGTTCCCAGAAACAAAGAACAGTTCAAGCTGTTATACTATAACACAGGTCAAAGAGAGGCCATAGAGTACACTGCACTATTTGGTAGGGCTATTAAATTAATCCCTCTTCTTTAGCCTTTTTCTAAAAGCCTTTGATTATATTCCCTTCAACATCGCAAATAAAAAAATTAAGATTGATTTATAACCCAGAAGAAAATCATCTTCCTGATCATATCTGTCCCGATGGAAAAGTCTTTTCCTGTTTAATCCCACTGTTATCCCTGGTGGCTAAGCAACATGACACATATATCCATGTGTTTTTAAAAGTTTGATGAGGTTTATTGCTGTTAGTTGTTTTGGACAGTATTGCTAGACCCCACTACCTTCTACTTCTTCCACAATTGCTTGAAATCAATGCAGCCTGGTTATTGACCTTTCTGCAAATGGAAAGGGGTCCTATCTACTTATGCTTTCTAAGCCCCTCATAATTTTATACATCAGACCTAAATAATCGTCCCATTCAAAAGAAAACAACACCAGCCTATTCGATATTTTCTTCTAGCTAAATTTCTCCATTATTGGTGATAGCTTTTTAAATCTCTTCCATAATCTCTCTGCAAAAAGATGTGATCTGATGCAAAAACTAAAGATGTATACTGTATCTATCTGAGGTTTAATTAGTTTTTTATACAGTTTTATAATCACCCTGGTCTTAAGAGTAGATCTTCAGCAATAAAGGAAAGTATCCTATATGCTTTCTTTACCACATTGTGTATCTTTTTGATACTGTTGGTGATCCTGACATAAATGCATTGGTCCTCCTCTTCCTCTACAGTTTTCAGAATTTGATTATCTGTTGTATATTCTCTTGTTAGACCTCCCTAGAAGCAATTAACTCAGCCTTCTTCAGACTGAATTATGTTTGCCACTTTTAGTAACCCCTGATCTAATATCATCCTATGGTAAACATCCTGTTCTGATGAATGTGATGGGTAGTTGTCCCTGCAGGCAATGTGGCCTGGCTGTACCATTACAGTGTAAGGTGTTGCCAAACTGTATTACTAGTGAGTACCAGGTGTGCCACAATGATTTGGTGAGGCTGATGCTTTGCCGAAGCCAAACTCTGTGGATGGATAATGCAGAAAGTTGTGACGTGTGCAGTGTGCCCTAAGATGTTGGGAAAAGTTGACCAACATGGTGGTCCTGAGAAGATGCTGGTGAGAATAGGTTCTGACTTACTCATTGCGAATGATTGCTGTCTAGTTTCCTTCCGGTTCCCGGGAAAATTCACAAGGTGAGCTAAAATGATCTCGGAAACACAGTGTCTTTTAAATTTTCTGCAGTAGAATTCTCCTCAAAGATGATTTGGAACTCACAATTTTGGTTTGTGTTTTATTATATAATAATGTGCATAAATGTGAGTATGTTTATGTGAACGTTCCTTTTCTTCCATATTGTTTTCTTAGGTCCTAGTCAGCTGGGGCATTCTTCACCGTGTCCAAAAACCCCATTCAAATGGCTTGAATGTTTACTGTGGAAAGAGTGACCCAACTCTTCTTAACGAAGTCCCATGTTTTTTGTTGTCCTTCCTGACCTCAAGGTGTTCTACTTAATGCAGGGATGTCTTCCTTGCCTTTGTTATTCGTTCTAGAACAGTTCCTTTTCTTTAAAAAAAAAACCCTTCCTCTAGAGCTAATGCCTTGCTGGATTTCCTGCCTCCTTCCCTTGTCAGGCTAAATGAAGAGGCTAAGCCTGCAAGATTTGGTAGGTGCGGCCCAGATTTTGCTAAAATCAGAAATTCATTTGTCTTCATAGGGACACAATGGATGGTACCACTTTGAACGCCTGGTCTAAACCCAGCCCAAATTTCATTGTCTTCCTTGGAAGTGGACATCGGCTGAGGCACGACATAGATTGCAAACTCAACATTATTCATTTTCCACTCAAGATGAATTTCTACCAGATATGTTTAAAGATTTCACCAATACCGTTGATTTAAAAGAATGAGTGAGAGCAGTCAGGGCTCATCTAACATGATGTGTATTGTAGAGCAAAGGGGATTAAGATTTGAAATTGAAATCTATCATCTGGGTGTGAATTATAAAATCTAACTGTTTTTGAGGCACTTTTGAAGTTTCAATCTCAATCATTTCTGAAAGAAACAAATCCCAATTGGCAGCTGGTGGGGACAATGCACTTATTGAATTTGATGCAAAGTGATAGCACAAGAAAGTATTTGCATGAGTTCTGCCCATTTTGTTCACTCAGAATGAAATGGAGTTTTCTTTACTGTGTTGCCATTTGTTGCATTGGAAGGGGAAATCCTCTGACAATCCAACAGCCTGTCAGCACTGGAGAGAAATGCCAGCTAATGCTCAGTCATATTATAACTGAAGAATGTGAGTGCTATCATTTGTATACATTGCAGCAATACCATCACACTTAGATCAGCTCTGTTTTCTTCTCAGCTTTTAACTGCTGAAATACAGGTGCTACGAAAATTAAAAAGGTGTGGGTGGTGAAACTCATTAGCTTTGGGTCAGACTACAACATTCTTTTTGTCTCGAGTGTTCAGGACTGGAACCTTTGTGGTGCGATGTGACAGTCATAATACTCACATTGTGGACTGATGTAGTTTTGAGTTTCTGTCCTATTGCAGTGAATACTGTTTTCATAATAAGATCACAGTGTCTCAAAATGCAGTAAGACATGGTTAATATGACTAACTCTGTGCAGTGAGCTGAAGTCATCAAATGTGCCTGAACAACTCTATCTTCCTCCGCTCATACCTGCTTAGGACACCTGGAGATTATTTTTAACCAGTTATTACACTTCAGAGTTAATCCTATCTTCAGGCAAAGGGTGAAGGTCTTGTAGCACAGTGATAGTGCCCCTACCTTGGAACTAAATGGTTTGAGTTTAAGTTCCATCTCCTCTAGAGATGTGTCGTAACATGCTTTAACACTTTCATGGGAAATATTTCTGGCACAATGCAGTATCAGGAGATACTTTAGAGTTTGGCTGATCCTTGATTTACCAGAAGCTTAGTGCGTACTCCAATTTTTGTATTGTATGATGAATCCACTTATATCTTCACAAAAGACAATTAAAATTGGACTAATTTAATGGGTTGCCCCATAACATTTATTTATTTCTTCAACAAATTTAACAGTTTACACCAAAAGATGATAACACTAAGATATTACAAGCTGGCTGATAAATGCAGTTTCCAAATGAGTAATCTTAGTTTATCATAGGTTCCAATTTTGATGAGCGCAATGCATCTTCTACTCACTGATAACTCTTTGCTGTTCTCTGCATTTTAATTTTGCTTTAAATTCATAGCTTACGTTTTCTTCTTCACTGGGACCTAAGAAGTGCTTACTTCATCAGTAAAGGGAAAAATCTGGTGGGTGCCACTTTGTTCCAGTTCTCAATATACATTGCAGCATTAAATCTTCTAAGTGTTTTCAAAAGGAACCGTGCTTGAATCTGGATTTGGTTCACACACTATTTTTATTTGAGTGAGATGGATGTGGGTATTTCTCAGTCAACTGCTTCAGTTTCTGGTACATCTATCTGTGGAGCAACCCAAATGTCTTCAAAAGTGGATGAGGGGGCTTACATTGGGACCTTCCATAGACCAGATGGTAGCAGATACAGAACCAAGGTAGAACGTTCCTGAAAGTATGGCATCTCACCTTCTGCCATGAGGCACTTATGACAAAAGCAGAAAGATGCTCATGAAAATGTGCACAACACTGCTTTTAGATATCCTAGTACAGAAGGATGTTGGAGCAATAACTAGGAGTGAGAAGTATGATCAGAAGCTCAGTAAATCTGGGACTGTATTTACTAGAATATGAGATGTTAAAGAGAATGTGAAATAATTGTATAAAAGATGTAAAAGGATAAAGGATGGAAAGGTTTTTTTAAAACTAGTCAGCATCAGGTCATTAATAAAATGTTTAGAAGAAGTAACTGCCATCAACAGAGTAACTACCATTGAAACACTCTCTATCAAATGTACTTTTTCATATAAAAAAAATGAGGATATCAGAATCTTGGTCCATCATGTTTACTACTACAATTGATTGCTGAAGTGATATCAACAAGAGAACTAGTTTGAGAGTCGATGAGTCATATGTGATTTGATGAGCTAGATCTCGAATTGAGGTAGTGACATTGCGTGCTTAGGAGTCCATGGTGACCTCCTTCTGTTTAACTGTCTTGGTATATGCAAAGTAAATGTACAAAATTGAAAATAACAAAGCACTAAAAATTCAGCTACAGAATTTGGCTGAATGAAATATTTCCGTGATTAACTGTTATGACATGATGGTGAGCCCTTCTGTTAATTAAACCAAACACCCAGAAAAGCTCACCTCGCCTCATAATCTGTTAAAATATGAGTGACAGAGAACTCCCAAATTCCACTATTTAACAAAAATAATATCAATCTATTCTTTAATTCTAAAAGTGAACATTAAACAACAACTGTTCACAACTCTAAGCCCCCATTTCTCTTAACTGCAAACTATCTGCCTCCAACTCTATAACAATTTATTGTTCCAATAAAAACACTTATTAAAATTACATCAACTTAATTTCAAAAACATACAGAGGCTGTCATCATTGGTGTCTTTCTTCTTCTGGCTGAAGATCTCCCTGGGTTGTCTTCTTTCTTTTACTGCAAATATTTTTTATATGAAAAGGTAGAGAGTGTTTTGATGATAGTTACTTTGTTGATGGCAGTTACTCTCTCTATCTTTCAAGCTGCCTGCCTCTTTTTATAACCCCAACATCAGATCATCGACGTTGGCAAAAACAATAAATTCAAACTCGATTGAGTTTTAGTATCTTGGGGCATAATTTAAAATGGTTAAGTTCAAGTTGTTGTCAAAACAGTAATCAACACAGATATCTATTTCTCAGCCGAATGTTACATATTTTCAATTTTCCAGTACACTCTAAGACTACTAGCTAATCATATTACAAATGCTTGTAAGCTCGCAGTACAAACAGCATTCACTCTCTCTTAAAGGTACAGTAACATATTATAAACAGGTGAAACATCTCACACTTTTGCTTCTAATAATGAAATCTCAGAAGATAAAAGATGTTTACAGTTATGTAGCACTTCATCTCTTATATTGTCAGACAAATGAAATAGCAACTAGGAGAAGAAGATTGTACAAAAGCATTGAGAGGAATGGAATAATGAGTTTATCTGTTTTTATGTTGGTCTTGGTAAAAGAAACAGAAGTCCTTACTCTTCAAATTCTAAGTTGAAAGTCACTGAACTCTTGTGCAACTTGCTGTTAGAGAATCATCAAGATGATGGTTAATTGTGGATTCAAGATGAACCCATTTCCAACTTCTGTCTCAAGATTAAGGAGGGAATATTGTTGCTATTGCTATTGCTATTATTAACACTATTAATATTATGTGTTAGCATATATTTGATGCAAGTTTTCAATGTGTCGTTTATTATTTTTGACACCAAGTTTGAATCATATGTCTATAAATCTAAGTTCAAATAAATATTTACGATCCGGTGATGCTGTTTGAATTCTTAAACACTGACTCCCCAAAAGACATGAAACTGCCTATTTACCAGACTCTTAGCAAGATGACTGCTTATAACAACTAGCCCTACACTTCCAAGTAACTGTCTGTGGGTATTTTGAAATGTTTTGACAGCTGTGTGAAGCAAAGACAATGTTCTCTTCTTTTGAAAGTATGTGCACCCTAAAAATGTGTCTGAATTTATCAAGTTATTATGGTTTGTGTGTATATCCATTTCTGAGAGCATTACTCTGAAAGAGTACAAATACAAATGACCATTGGTTATTATATTTTAAAGTTAAAACCTGAATAAAATAAGATATAGCTTAATAATGCTGTGTCTAGAAATGGAAACATGTAACCTATTCTTTTGAACTGATTTATAATTTAATTACGCACAGGGTTCCGAACTTCTCTTTAATTATTAGAAATATGGTAGCAATTGAAACAAAACAGACCTGTTGGAAGTAAGCCCTGTTTGCTTTTCAATGCCAGTGCTGAAGTTCCAAGATTGTAGCATGTTAATAGTATTGGTTCACCTGATTGTTTCATGGGATCAGGGAATTGTCCTAAAATAAGAAGTTGAGTAAATTGAGTCCATACTCACTAGAATTTAGAAGAATGATAGGCGAGCTGATTAAAACAGACAAACTTTTGAGGGACATGATTGAGTTGATACTGAGAGTTTGTTTCACTGGGTTGGGAAATCCAGAATACGGGGTACAGTCTCAAGGTAAGGGATTGATCATTTAGGGCTAAACTGGGACGAAACATTTCCCACCTTCCAGTTGTGAATTTTTGGATTTGTGCACTTTAGGGATTTGTAAATGCTCCATTGTTGACTATTTTCAAGATTGAGATCAACAGATTTTTGATCTCTCAGGGAATCACAGCACCTGGGGTGCAAGCAGAAAGGTAGAGTTGAGATAGAACCAGCCATGACCATATTGAAAGGTGAAGTGGGCTTGTCAGACTGAGTGGTCTTCTCCTCTTATTTGTTATATTATTATTTCCTGCTGTGTGCATTGGTTCATTACAGACAGATAATCTTTCAATTCTTCACATGGAAATCATCTTTCCAGGATCCACAAAGTGACTAGAACAAATAGATTAACCGTATCCTTTTTATAAAGACTTCCTGAGTTATTTACTGAAAGATGAGGGATCATCAGACCCCCTTGACATCAGGTCCAAGTTATTGCAATATATTTTAGTTAGTGACCTCCTCAGTGGTCTAATTCGCTTTTCTTGATGATGATACTGATTTTCCAAATCTAGGTAATTAAAAACTGTTCCCTCAGCATCCCATCATTGATAGTTTTGATTCAGTTTGGTTATCCCATTCCGTCTTAGCCATTCAGTGTCAAAACATCTTGAACAGAAGAGCTTGCAGTGGGCCAAAGGGTGGTTGCTTTGCCTCACATGGCAACAATCACTACACTTCTCATGAATTGTGTGGAGATTTGTTGTTCACCAATATGTATTGCTGGAATGATGCTTGTTATTTGGTGCCAATAGTTAAATTGTAAATCTTTGCATTTTAACAGCAGCGATAATGTAGTGACTTCCTTCTGTTTTTTAGTTTAAGTTATATCAGTGAATGATTGGTAGCTGTTTATCCACTTTCACTTCTTCAAAATGAAAATCATCTCATTAATCAGTTAAATAAAAGGTCGCATCTGCAGCTCACTTGAGATAGATAATTTCACTGGTTCCAAAATCCACTGAGTGAAGAAATTTCACCTCATCTCAACCGTAGATTGCTGTCACTTTAAACTATAAACCTTTCTGCTCCCTATATTAGGTATTTTTTTTGTCTTGGAAAAAAGAGAAATGGATAACACAATAATATTTGCGAAGTCATTTCATTTTGACCAGCGTGCTATTGACTGGCCTTTCACATGACTAAGTTTGAAGACGCTAATCTGAAGTGAAATTTCTGAGGTCAAGCTTGATAAACCTTTGACCCCATTTATAAATTAAAGATTATATCAAATAAAAAAAACATTTCCCTTAGAGGATTGTTAACATCCAGCAAAATTATCCACTTCAAAAATGATGCAGATTTTGTTTTTGCATCTAGTTTTTCATCATGTATTTAAAATGAAAAAAAGTTTAGAATCCGACAGTGGTAAAATTTGCATTGGAAAATACATGCTCAGCACTGTGAAGCATTTACGATCTGGCTTTGCATCAGTGTGCTCAGATGTCAGCTATGACAAACAGTGCTTCCCCTGACCATATCAGGGTTATTCTCGTATAGTTCATGAATTCACACACAGCATCACATAGCAGCTAGGTTACCAGGTTGCAATGGGTTGTTAAATGTAAATAAAGCAATAATGCAAAATAAAAATACACTTTGCACAACTTTCTCTTAATAGAAATGAATGGTGCTGTCCAGTATTACAAGCTTGGAGTAGACCATACTTTTCAATGTTCATCTTTCATAGAAATGGTTCATTATAAAAAAATACTTTTTCTTGTTATACAATTTCAAACACTCACATTTCAGCTGTGCACATGACAAGTAGTTTGGTGGCACTTTAAGGCCAGGTCTCATTGCTTGTGCCCAATAAAGAGAGTTTTTCTTAATTCTATTTTAAAAAGCTTTTGCTCAAATTGACTACATAAGTGCATAATTACAGCTCACTATTCAGCAGGCTCACTGGTATTAACTTGACTTGCACATTTGCAGATGTGTGAAATTACTATTGGATTTAACTTGTCATTTTCTTCTTGACATGCATGAGTGTTTGTCTCAGCGAGTGTTTTGGCCCTGTGCAGTCACTCTTAATTTACCAGCTTGTTGCCTTCATCAGATAATGTACAGAAAATACTGAAGAAAGTGGCAATCTATTTAGAAATATAGTGAAAGGTTGGTACTTATTTACTGGTAATGCAATGAGTTTGTGGGCATTGGGTTACAGTTATCAAAACCTTGCCTGTGTGTCAAGAAATTATAACTATTGGAAGAGGTAGAGACAGATTAAATACATGGTGGCTCTTTCATTGTCCCCTCGCTCCCATTTACATCTTAAGTATCAATCACACTATTAAGGAACGTTTGCTGAAAGATCACAAATTAGTTTGACTTTGTAACTCTTTAATGGAGTTGTGAGGTAAACTGTTATGGGGGTGAAGTATAGATTACATTGAATTCATTATGATTTCCTAGTTTCAACCTTACATAGTGGCTTGGCCACCGTGTCTCCAAACATCCTGGTTTCACCCTGTTCTACTGGGGCCTGCATGAGAATTTCTGGTAAAGCCATCCCCCATTCAACAAAAGTTTCTTTGTCACTAAGAAAAAAGAACTGGTGTCAGCTGTCAAGAACAAAACGGGGATTGCTTTTATCCTCCATCCTTGTGAGTAACGGGAAATTCCAAACTGGGTATAAAGTTTGATTGTGGGTAGACATGCAAGGCATGTAGTAATCAGAAAAGATGCAAGCCTATATACTAACCACATGTAAAGTATGGTAGTATTTACCACTAGACTGCAAATATGCAACATTAGTACAAAACACTGATTATCTGATATTCCAAAACAGAAATGTTTTTATCTGTGTACCGTAGATAAAATTCTTTTCAGATTGACTAAACAGTGATGCGCTGTTATCAATTTCTCATGTAATTTTAATGGCCTAGTTTCCTGATTGTGCTGCAAAGCTTCTTAACCAGATGTAGGACAGTCCAATCCATAGGCTTCTTTGTGAACCACATCAGCGCTACTCATCACCCAGGATACCAGAATGGCGAGTTTGACCACTGAAGTTGAGTAGACACCAAAGATACATATGTTCTGGAAAATCCCAAAGTAAGAAGTTGGTTGAATTAGTGATGCTGAACTCATTATTTTTGGTGGCTGTTTAACTGAGCTCACTGTTACGTCAAAGGGGCTAAAATGCAAAATGAGTGAGTGTGTAACTGTGAGACTGGATGCTCTTGAAGTGGTTGGGAGCCATTCAACCAGACTGACAGCAAGCAGGACTGGAGTTAGTCAGATCAGACCTGGAAACTGGGCTACATGGTCCTTGAGGGAGCTGGGTCCTGGGAATCATTGCATTCTTTGCATTTGAATATAACACAATGGATCATTTAAAGTTATGGTATTAAATGTTATCATAAAAATGCTTGAGCCTGAAATCTTGAATAGAATGAGTATTGCCCGACTAATAACCCTTTGATACATTGGCAACTACTGAGGAAAGCTTATTCAAATCCAGGCATTTTAATATGGAAGTTTGCCAGTTCTAAAATTAATGCTTTTGAGGCATTGTTTTAGTATGGGTTGGTCTGTTCAGATGATCTCAGGCCAAATCTGTAGGTATTTCTTCAAATAATATTTATTTACAGGACCTTCTAGCAGATAATCCTGCCTTAAGCTATTCCAGGGTAAACCTTCCAGCAAAATGTCTGTTATATGACAGTCAAAATGAGAGCTACATCAGAGAATACCTCAGAGGCTCATTTGCAAATTCATTAAACTCTAGATCCACTTGACAGAAATACACGTAATCACGTTATATTCAGAAAGTTAGAGGCAGAAACTTTATTTCAATATTCCATGTCAACAAATAAATAAACCCTGCATACAATTTCAATTGAATACACTTTTTAGCTGGTAACCTTTTTTGTTTTTAAGCTTGCTCGGAACCCAGAAAAGAAGATTTTTACAGGAAGGTTGTTCTTCACTAACAGAACCAACCCGATTATCCTTCCATTTAACTGAATGATCAGAACATGAAGATAAAAAGCTACATGGTATTAGCCTTGCCACCTACTAGAAATCATTGCAAATACCAGATCATCAAGTGTCTACTTTTAATCACATCCAGAGAATGCTGAAGCATTCGTATTTGTGAAATACACACCCATACAGACAAAATACTTAGGAGAATTTCTATAATCTTCACTTGGAGCCCGCTTCTCTATTCAACTACGTTTTTCTCTCCTCCTGGTTGGTTTTTCTTTATATCCATTTAATATTCTTTTGGCAAAAGCAAAAAAATCAAATTGAACTGAATTAAAAAGAAAACAGCACCTTAGAAAACAGGGGAATGAAATGAAAATGTCAATTGTGGAGGAAATTTTAGTATACATTTTAGTAAATAGTGTATTTTGAGCCAACCTGTTCAGATATGTTATGACACCTTCTAGGGCAGGAGGGACTTGAACCTGAAGTTTCTGGCCCTGATGTAGGGATATTCCCATTGTGTCACAACAACCTCCTAATTGAACTTAATTTCCATAGCAGCTATCCAAGACCTCAGAGCATCAGACTGAAGGATCACTCCAGTTACATGGCAATTTTGTGCAAACAAAATAGCCTTTGAAGAATAAACTGAATCAAATAATTTTCCCAACCCTTTCTGCTGACTCAAACAATTCAATGATCTCATCCCCGCCTCCCATGTCATCCCTCCATGACAATGTAATCTCATGTCTGCTGTCCCACTCTTTCAATTTCCATCTCTCCCACAATCCTATCCTATCCCTCATGGAAACATTCTTTCCAGTCAGGGTATCATTGTTGCTGAGTCCCTGTATCATTTCACAGTTTTTGTTCACTCCCTGCTCTCCACTCCCCCACCATCAACTACTATTGGCATCATGTGCTCTAATCCTTCAGCCCTTTTATCTCTGTGTTCACCAGGGACCACCCACCGAATAAACCCATCATTGGAACCACACCTTGAACCGACCAGGCATAACTGGTAGACAAAACTGATTATTATCATTATACATTTAATTCATTAATATCTTTCTTTCTTTTTATTTTATTCTCTTGCTACAAACTATGCCTTGTTATATCTCTGTCAGATTATCAGTGAAAGAAGAATCTAAATCAGTCTTTCCCTTGGATAGATTTATTCACAGAATGAAACTTTGCAGGCTTAAATCTCCTGACTCCACTCAACCTTTGTTAGTCTGTACATGCTTAAATTGACTATCCAATTGAATCCCATCATTTGTAAATATTTAACTTCAGTTGATACAATTGAAATGTTGATGGTGTAATGGTTGGCTCCTGGTCATTGCAGGTCTCCTTCTTGTTGGAGTTCCATTGAATCTATTCTTCTCTCCTTGTGTGACATTCCTCCATGTCCTTTGTCATTACCTGGCTATGCCCTTGGGGGTATCACCTATTGCCTGAATCTTCATTTTTTACTTTTAATGCCAGTGTCTATCTATTCTGTTCTTTTCTATTTTTTTCCACAAATCAATCCTGCTTGGGTCTATTCACAAGTTTGATCGCACACATAGTTCTCCATCCCTATAATTGAAAACTAAACATGAATGAGCTGAGATCACTCAGTCTTCTGACATCCCAATTCCTTAGATTTCAAGTTTTACTCACTGTATTATAAAAATGTCTTAACTTATCACAAACCTCTTGAGGGCAATAACAATGGGCACCAAAATGACAATCATAAACTTATACAGGCTAACAGGAATTTATATAGCCAAACATGATCGTAGAATGAGCATAAAACTGGAAAGCAAAGTTCAATTTACATAAATGTGAGGTGATACATTTTTCTAGGAAGTATAAAGAAGCCACTTACCTCTTGGGAAATAAGGTTCAACAAGGTTCAGCATGGTAGACTGATTAGTAAGGTTACATCAGGTGGGATGCAGGGAGAGTTAGCTAATCAGATGCAAAATTGGCTTGATGGTAGGAGACAGAGGGTGGTAGTATAAGGTTGTTATTAGACTGGAAGCCTGTGACCAATGGTGTTCCACAGGATTTGGTGCTGGGTCCATTGTTGTTCATCATTTATATAAATGATTTGGATGAGAAGATTGTAAGTTTGTGGATGATACCTAAATTGGTGCTATAGTGGACTGTGAGTTTAATTTAGATAAATGAGAGGTGTTGCATTTTGGTAAGAGAAACTTGGACAGGAGTTACACAGTTAAGGGTAGGTTCCTGAGATGTGTTGTCAAACGGAGAGACCTAGGAATGTAGGTTCTGGATCAGTGGTGCTGGAAGAGCACAGCAATTCAGGCAGCATCCAATGAGCAGCGAAATCGACGTTTCGGGCAAAAGCCCTTCATCAGGAATAAAGGCAGAGAGCCTGAAGCGTGGAGAGATAAGCTAGGGGAGGGTGGGGAGAGAGTAGCATAGAGTACAACGGGTGAGTGGGGGAGGAGATGAAGGTGATAGGTCAGGGAGGAGAGG